>NC_068442.1:56980847-57138159 GCF_023373465.1 Oncorhynchus keta
GTATTACAACGTCATGACAGAGCCCATAGACTGGAGACCAAATGTATTACAACGTCATGACAGAGGCCATAGACCAAATGTATTACAACGTCATGACAGAGCCCATAGACTGGAGACCAAATGTACTACAACGTCATGACAGAGCCCATAGACTGGAGACCAAATGTATTACAACGTCACGACAGAGCCCATAGACTGGAGACCAAATGTATTACAACGTCATGACAGAGCCCATAGACTGGAGACCAAATGTACTACAACGTCATGACAGAGCCCATAGACTGGAGACCAAATGTATTACAACGTCATGACAGAGCCCATAGACCAAATGTATTACAACGTCATGACAGAGCCCATAGACTGGAGACCAAATGTATTACAACGTCATGACAGAGCCCATAGACTGGAGACCAAATGTATTACAACGTCATGACAGAGCCCATAGACCAAATGTATTACAACGTCACGACAGAGCCCATAGACTGGAGACCAAATGTATTACAACGTCATGACAGAGCCCATAGACTGGAGACCAAATGTATTACAACGTCACGACAGAGCCCATAGACTGGAGACCAAATGTATTACAACGTCATGACAGATATACAACCGCGGTGGCGGTTCTGGCGCGGGACGCGGACCCCACTCCACCATTGTCTTAGTCCGCTTTATTGTCCGCCTCCGTGGCTTTCTCACCATGGCAACCCCTCTCAATGACCCCACTGGACAGAGGGGCAGAAGCTCTGGACAGAGGGGCAGGGGCTCTGGCGCCTCTGGGCTGAGGGGCTCTGGCGCCTCTGGGCTGAGGGGTCATTGAGAGGGGTTGCCATGGTGAGAAAGCCACGGAGCCACTGCCGGGAGGCTCCGGCAGTGGCGCCGGACAGGCGGGAGGCTCCGGCAGTGGCGCCGGACAGGCGGGACGCTCCGGCAGCGGCGCCGGACAGGCGGGAGGCTCCGGCAGCGGCGCCGGACAGGCGGGAGGCTCCGGCAGCGGCGCCCGGACAGGTGGGACGCTCCGGCAGCGGCGCCGGACAGGCGGGAGCACCTGCAGGGAGGAGACTGAGAGACAACCTGGTGCGTGGGGCTGCCACAGGAACCACCAGGCTGGGGAGACCTTCAGGAGGCTTGGTGTTAGGAGGAGCCTGAAAGACCGGGCTGTGGGGAGCACTGGAGCTCTGGTGCGCAACCTTGGCACCACTTCCCCAGGCTGGACAACTACTCTAGCCCGGACCCTCCAGAGTGCAGGCACAGGTTGAACCGGGCTGTGGGTAAGCACGGGAGATCTAGTGCTTACTACACGCACCTCTCCCCTAGGCTCCACTCCCACAGTTGCCCGGTACGAGCGGAGCGCAGGCAGAGGACGCACTGCACCCTCCCAGCGCCCCGGAGACACAGCACGCAGAGCCGGCGCAGGATAACCTGGACCAAGACTGCGTACCGGCGACCAGACCCGCTGAGCAGGCACCATACGCCCTGGCTCAATGCCCACACTCGCATGGCACTCTCGGGGGGCTGCCCTATAGCGCACCGGGCTATGGGCATGTACTGGCGACACCATGCGCTTAACCGCATAACACGGTGCCTGACCAGTAATGCGCAGCTTATCATAAGCACGAGGAGTGAGCTCAGGTCTGCTACCTGGCTTAGTACCACACCTCGTGTGCCCCCCCCAAAAAAAAATTTGGGGCTGCCTCTCGTACCTGTCGCACTGCCGTGCTGGCTCCTCATATTGCCGCCGCTCAGCTTTCGCTGCCTCCAGCTCTGCTTTGGGGCTGCGATTTTCCCCAGCCCATGCCCAGGGTCCCTCTCCGTTCAGTATCTCCTCCCATGTCCAGGAGTCCTGTGATGGTGGCCTCTGTTGTTGCTGCTGCTGCTGCTGTCGTCGCTGTCCTTTACCACGCCGCTTGGTCCGATTTTGGTGGGTGATTCTGTAATGAATTTCCTCCTCTTCTTCCGAAGAGGAGAGGCGAAATGGATCAGAGGACCAATACGCGGCGTGGTAATTGTCCATGGTACTTTTTAATGCTTTAAGGTACACATGAACAAACTAACCAAAAAAACAAGAAATGTGAAAACTCAAAACAGTCCTATCTGGTGCACACACAGAGACAGGAACAATCACCCACACACAGTGAAACCCAGGCTACCTAAGTATGATTCTCAATCAGAGACAACTAATGACACCTGCCTCTGATTGAGAACCATACTAGGCCGAAACATAGAAATTCCCAAAACCTAGAAAAACAAACATAGACTGCCCACCCAACTCACGCCCTGACCATACTAACTAAATACAAAACACAGAAAATAAAGGTCAGAACGTGACAGACATTTTCACTTGATTGCAAGCTGTTTTTCCCCAATCAATGCACAAAGATATATAAAAAACGAATTTAATATAGACATTGGTGATTTTATCAGTGTAATCAGAGTGAAAGTA
This sequence comes from Oncorhynchus keta, assembly GCF_023373465.1. Taxonomy (NCBI): domain Eukaryota; kingdom Metazoa; phylum Chordata; class Actinopteri; order Salmoniformes; family Salmonidae; genus Oncorhynchus; species Oncorhynchus keta. The sequence continues at coordinate 56,983,288 of NC_068442.1, forward strand.
TTAGGATATGTTATTGACACTGGACTGATAATATAGCCTACCAACCAGATGTTTGGGCATTGCTTGCTGTTTGGGGTTTTAGGCTGGGTTTCTGTACAGCACTTTGAGATATCAGCTGATGTACGAAGGGCTATATAAATAAAATTTGATTTGATTTGATGTGTTTACATGGGCTGTATGGGCTGTTATTATGATGTAGCAGAGGCCTATGAATGGGCTGCTATTATGTTGTAGCAGAGGCCTATGAATGGGCTGTTATTATGATGTAGCAGAGGCCTATGAATGGGCTGTTATTATGATGTAGCAGAGGCCTATGAATGGGCTGTTATTATGTTGTAGCAGAGGCCTATGAATGGGCTGTTATGATGTAGCAGAGGCCTATGAATGGGCTGTTATTATGTTGTAGCAGAGGGCTATGAATGGGCTGTTATGTTGTAGCAGAGGACTATGAATGGGCTGTTATTATGTTGTAGCAGAGGCCTATGAATGGGCTGTTATTATGTTGTAGCAGAGGCCTATGAATGGGCTGTTATTATGATGTAGCAGAGGACTATGAATGGGCTGTTATTATGATGTAGCAGAGGCCTATGAATGGGCTGTTATTATGATGTAGCAGAGGCCTATGAATGGGCTGTTATTATGATGTAGCAGAGGGCTATGAATGGGCTGTTATTATGTTGTAGCAGAGGCCTATGAATGGGCTGTTATTATGATGTAGCAGAGGACTATGAATGGGCTGTTATGTTGTAGCAGAGGCCTATGAATGGGCTGTTATTATGTTGTAGCAGAGGCCTATGAATGGGCTGTTATTATGTTGTAGCAGAGGGCTATGAATGGGCTGTTATTATGTTGTAGCAGAGGCCTATGAATGGGCTGTTATTATGATGTAGCAGAGGACTATGAATGGGCTGTTATTATGTTGTAGCAGAGGTCTATGAATGGGCTGTTATTATGATGTAGCAGAGGCCTATGAATGGGCTGTTATTATGATGTAGCAGAGGGCTATGAATGGGCTGTTATTATGATGTAGCAGAGGCCTATGAATGGGCTGTTATTATGATGTAGCAGAGGACTATGAATGGGCTGTTATTATGTTGTAGCAGAGGCCTATGAATGGGCTGTTATTATGTTGTAGCAGAGGCCTATGTATGGGCTGTTATTATGTTGTAGCAGAGGACTATGAATGGGCTGTTATTATGTTGTAGCAGAGGTCTATGAATGGGCTGTTATTATGATGTAGCAGAGGCCTATGAATGGGCTGTTATTATGTTGTAGCAGAGGTCTATGAATGGGCTGTTATTATGATGTAGCAGAGGCCTATGAATGGGCTGTTATTATGTTGTAGCAGAGGGCTATGAATGGGCTGTTATTATGATGTAGCAGAGGCCTATGAATGGGCTGTTATTATGATGTAGCAGAGGACTATGAATGGGCTGTTATTATGTTGTAGCAGAGGCCTATGAATGGGCTGTTATTATGTTGTAGCAGAGGGCTATGAATGGGCTGTTATTATGTTGTAGCAGAGGGCTATGAATGGGCTGTTATTATGATGTAGCAGAGGACTATGAATGGGCTGTTATTATGATGTAGCAGAGGACTATGAATGGGCTGTTATTATGTTGTAGCAGAGGCCTATGAATGGGCTGTTATGTTGTAGCAGAGGCCTATGAATGGGCTGTTATGTTGTAGCAGAGGCCTATGAATGGGCTGTTATTATGAAGTAGCAGAGGCCTATGAATGGGCTGTTATGTTGTAGCAGAGGCCTATGAATGGGCTGTTATTATGATGTAGCAGAGGCCTATGAATGGGCTGTTATGTTGTAGCAGAGGCCTATGAATGGGCTGTTATTATGATGTAGCAGAGGCCTATGAATGGGCTGTTATTATGATGTAGCAGAGGCCTATGAATGGGCTGTTATTATGAAGTAGCAGAGGCCTATGAATGGGCTGTTATGTTGTAGCAGAGGCCTATGAATGGGCTGTTATTATGATGTAGCAGAGGCCTATGAATGGGCTGTTATGTTGTAGCAGAGGCCTATGAATGGGCTGTTATTATGATGTAGCAGAGGCCTATGAATGGGCTGTTATTATGTTGTAGCAGAGGACTATGAATGGGCTGTTATTATGATGTAGCAGAGGCCTATGAATGGGCTGTTATTATGTTGTAGCAGAGGGCTATGAATGGGCTGTTATTATGATGTAGCAGAGGCTATGAATGGGATGTTATGTTGTAGCAGAGGCCTATGAATGGGCTGTTATTATGATGTAGCAGAGGCCTATGAATGGGCTGTTATTATGTTGTAGCAGAGGGCTATGAATGGGCTGTTATGATGTAGCAGAGGCCTATGAATGGGCTGTTATTATGTTGTAGCAGAGGCCTATGAATGGGCTGTTATTATGTTGTAGCAGAGGCCTATGAATGGGCTGTTATGTTGTAGCAGAGGACTATGAATGGGCTGTTATTATGTTGTAGCAGAGGCCTATGTATGGGCTGTTATTATGTAGCAGAGGCCTATGAATGGGCTGTTATTATGTTGTAGCAGAGGCCTATGAATGGGCTGTTATTATGTTGTAGCAGAGGCCTATGAATGGGCTGTTATGTTGTAGCAGAGGACTATGAATGGGCTGTTATTATGTTGTAGCAGAGGCCTATGAATGGGCTGTTATTATGTTGTAGCAGAGGCCTATGAATGGGCTGTTATTATGTTGTAGCAGAGGCCTATGAATGGGCTGTTATTATGTTGTAGCAGAGGCCTATGAATGGGCTGTTATTATGTTGTAGCAGAGGACTATGAATGGGCTGTTATTATGTTGTAGCAGAGGACTATGAATGGGCTGTTATTATGATGTAGCAGAGGCCTATGAATGGGCTGTTATTATGATATAGCAGAGGCCTATGAATGGGCTGTTATTATGTTGTAGCAGAGGACTATGAATGGGCTGTTATTATGTTGTAGCAGAGGCCTATGAATGGGCTGTTATTATGATGTAGCAGAGGCCTATGAATGGGCTGTTATTATGTTGTAGCAGAGGCCTATGAATGGGCTGTTATTATGATGTAGCAGAGGCCTATGAATGGGCTGTTATTATGATGTAGCAGAGGGCTATGAATGGGCTGTTATTATGATGTAGCAGAGGCCTATGAATGGGCTGTTATTATGATGTAGCAGAGGCCTATGAATGGGCTGTTATTATGTTGTAGCAGAGGACTATGAATGGGCTGTTATTATGTTGTAGCAGAGGACTATGAATGGGCTGTTATTATGTTGTAGCAGAGGACTATGAATGGGCTGTTATTATGTTGTAGCAGAGGACTATGAATGGGCTGTTATTATGATGTAGCAGAGGCCTATGAATGGGCTGTTATTATGATGTAGCAGAGGCCTATGAATGGGCTGTTATTATGTTGTAGCAGAGGACTATGAATGGGCTGTTATTATGTTGTAGCAGAGGACTATGAATGGGCTGTTATTATGTTGTAGCAGAGGCCTATGAATGGGCTGTTATTATGTTGTAGCAGAGGACTATGAATGGGCTGTTATTATGTTGTAGCAGAGGACTATGAATGGGCTGTTATTATGATGTAGCAGAGGCCTATGAATGGGCTGTTATTATGATATAGCAGAGGCCTATGAATGGGCTGTTATTATGATGTAGCAGAGGCCTATGAATGGGCTGTTATTATGATGTAGCAGAGGACTATGAATGGGCTGTTATTATGTTGTAGCAGAGGCCTATGTATGGGCTGTTATTATGTTGTAGCAGAGGACTATGAATGGGCTGTTATTATGTTGTAGCAGAGGCCTATGTATGGGCTGTTATTATGTTGTAGCAGAGGACTATGAATGGGCTGTTATTATGTTGTAGCAGAGGCCTATGAATGGGCTGTTATTATGATGTAGCAGAGGCCTATGAATGGGCTGTTATTATGTTGTAGCAGAGGCCTATGAATGGGCTGTTATTATGTTGTAGCAGAGGCCTATGAATGGGCTGTTATTATGATGTAGCAGAGGCCTATGAATGGGCTGTTATTATGTTGTAGCAGAGGCCTATGAATGGGCTGTTATTATGTTGTAGCAGAGGACTATGAATGGGCTGTTATTATGTTGTAGCAGAGGCCTATGAATGGGCTGTTATTATGTTGTAGCAGAGGACTATGAATGGGCTGTTATTATGTTGTAGCAGAGGCCTATGAATGGGCTGTTATTATGATGTAGCAGAGGCCTATGAATGGGCTGTTATTATGTTGTAGCAGAGGCCTATGAATGGGCTGTTATTATGTTGTAGCAGAGGCCTATGAATGGGCTGTTATTATGTTGTAGCAGAGGCCTATGAATGGGCTGTTATTATGTTGTAGCAGAGGCCTATGAATGGGCTGTTATTATGTTGTAGCAGAGGCCTATGAATGGGCTGTTATTATGTTGTAGCAGAGGCCTATGAATGGGCTGTTATTATGTTGTAGCAGAGGCCTATGAATGGGCTGTTATTATGATGTAGCAGAGGCCTATGAATGGGCTGTTATTATGATGTAGCAGAGGCCTATGAATGGGCTGTTATGTTGTAGCAGAGGCCTATGAATGGGCTGTTATTATGTTGTAGCAGAGGCCTATGAATGGGCTGTTATTATGTTGTAGCAGAGGCCTATGAATGGGCTGTTATGATGTAGCAGAGGACTATGAATGGGCTGTTATTATGTTGTAGCAGAGGACTATGAATGGGCTGTTATTATGTTGTAGCAGAGGACTATGAATGGGCTGTTATGATGTAGCAGAGGACTATGAATGGGCTGTTATTATGTTGTAGCAGAGGACTATGAATGGGCTGTTATGATGTAGCAGAGGACTATGAATGGGCTGTTATTATGTTGTAGCAGAGGCCTATGAATGGGCTGTTATTATGTTGTAGCAGAGGACTATGAATGGGCTGTTATGATGTAGCAGAGGACTATGAATGGGCTGTTATTATGTTGTAGCAGAGGCCTATGAATGGGCTGTTATTATGATGTAGCAGAGGCCTATGAATGGGCTGTTATTATGATGTAGCAGAGGCCTATGAATGGGCTGTTATTATGTTGTAGCAGAGGCCTATGAATGGGCTGTGATGTAGCAGAGGACTATGAATGGGCTGTTATGATGTAGCAGAGGACTATGAATGGGCTGTTATTATGTTGTAGCAGAGGACTATGAATGGGCTGTTATTATGATATAGCAGAGGCCTATGAATGGGCTGTTATTATGTTGTAGCAGAGGGCTATGAATGGGCTGTTATGTTGTAGCAGAGGCCTATGAATGGGCTGTTATTATGTTGTAGCAGAGGACTATGAATGGGCTGTTATTATGTTGTAGCAGAGGACTATGAATGGGCTGTTATGATGTAGCAGAGGACTATGAATGGGCTGTTATTATGTTGTAGCAGAGGACTATGAATGGGCTGTTATGATGTAGCAGAGGACTATGAATGGGCTGTTATTATGTTGTAGCAGAGGCCTATGAATGGGCTGTTATTATGATGTAGCAGAGGCCTATGAATGGGCTGTTATTATGTTGTAGCAGAGGACTATGAATGGGCTGTTATGATGTAGCAGAGGACTATGAATGGGCTGTTATTATGTTGTAGCAGAGGCCTATGAATGGGCTGTTATTATGATGTAGCAGAGGCCTATGAATGGGCTGTTATTATGATGTAGCAGAGGCCTATGAATGGGCTGTTATTATGTTGTAGCAGAGGCCTATGAATGGGCTGTGATGTAGCAGAGGACTATGAATGGGCTGTTATGATGTAGCAGAGGACTATGAATGGGCTGTTATTATGTTGTAGCAGAGGACTATGAATGGGCTGTTATTATGATATAGCAGAGGCCTATGAATGGGCTGTTATTATGTTGTAGCAGAGGGCTATGAATGGGCTGTTATGTTGTAGCAGAGGCCTATGAATGGGCTGTTATTATGTTGTAGCAGAGGACTATGAATGGGCTGTTATTATGATGTAGCAGAGGCCTATGAATGGGCTGTTATTATGATGTAGCAGAGGCCTATGAATGGGCTGTTATTATGATGTAGCAGAGGCCTATGAATGGGCTGTTATTATGATGTAGCAGAGGCCTATGAATGGGCTGTTATGTTGTTCTATGTTGAGTATTAGCAGAGAAAAGGCCAAACCTATTGCAGACCCCTAAACTATGCTAGGTTAGCTGCAATTTATTGTTTTGGGTGCATACACAGGAGGTCACATACCAGGAAGTAATGACATTTAATATCAGCCCTGTTTTAAACCAAAAGCTTTCCTCCAACCCTCGCTCTCCTATTCTCCTCCCCTCCCATAGTCTGGTGTGTGTGTGGGCTGGAGGGCGAGGGTTCATGGGGTCATGGTGTAGGGGTCAGGCGTGGTCTTCGATGGGAAAGACGAGGCGTGTGCTGCGGGACAGGAATTCCTGTTCCATCTCTCTCTCTAGTGCCTCTTCAGATGTGCTGCTGCTCCTCTTCCCGTTGACCCCCCAGCCCCCCGCCCCTCCACTGGATGCTCCTTTAGCCGTGATGGCCGTGTCGTCGTAGGTCAGCGCCAAGTCGCCGTCATTCAGGATCAGGTCGGAGTCGTCGTCTCTCAGCTGCTCATGGTTCTGGAAGATGGGAACAGAGACATGAAGAGCTCAGCTATAAAAGCCAACTGACATTTACTCCTGAGTGGGTTCGATTCCCGGGACCACCCATACGTAGAATGTATGCACACATGACTGTAAGTCGCTTTGGATAAAAGCGTCCGCTAAATGGCATATATTATTATTATTATTATAGGTGTTGACTTGTTGCACCCTCGACAACTACTGTGATTATTATTATTTGACCCTGCTGGTCATCTATGAACATTTGAACATCTTGGCCATGTTCTGTTATAATCTCCACCCGGTACAGCCAGAAGAGGACTGGCCCCCCCACATAGCCTGGTTCCTCTCTAGGTTTCTTCCTAGGTTTTGGCCTTTCTAGGGAGTTTTTCCTAGCCACCGTGCTTCTACACCTACATTGCTTGCTGTTTGGGGTTTTAGGCTGGGTTTCTGTACAGCACTTTGAGATATCAGCTGATGTAAGAAGGGCTATATAAATACATTTGATTGTTCCTCTACTCATTCAATCAATCAATCAAAGACATGAACAGAGAGTTAGAGGAGAGAGGGAGAGTTAGAGGAGAGAGGGAGAGTTAGAGGAGAGAGGGAGAGTTAGAGGAGAGAGGGAGAGTTAGAGGAGAGAGGGAGAGTTAGAGGAGAGAGGGAGAGTTAGAGGAGAGAGGGAGAGTTAGAGGAGAGAGGGAGAGTTAGAGGAGAGAGGGAGAGTTAGAGGAGAGAGGGAGAGTTAGAGGAGAGAGGGAGAGTTAGAGGAGAGAGGGAGAGTTAGAGGAGAGAGGGAGAGTTAGAGGAGAGAGGGAGAGTTAGAGGAGAGAGGGAGAGTTAGAGGAGAGAGGGAGAGTTAGAGGAGAGAGGGAGAGTTAGAGGAGAGAGAGGGAGAGTTAGAGGAGAGAGGGAGAGTTAGAGGAGAGAGGGAGAGTTAGAGGAGAGAGGGAGAGTTAGAGGAGAGAGGGAGAGTTAGAGGAGAGAGGGAGAGTTAGAGGAGAGAGGGAGAGTTAGAGGAGAGAGGGAGAGTTAGAGGAGAGAGGAGAGTTAGAGTTAGAGGGAGAGAGAGGAGAGAGGGAGAGTTAGAGGAGAGAGGGAGAGGGAGGGAGATTTAGAGGAGAGAGAGGGAGAGTTAGGGAGAGGGAGGGAGAGTTAGAGGAGAGGGAGAGTTAGAGGAGAGAGGGAGAGTTAGAGGAGAGAGAGAGGAGAGAGAGGGAGAGTTAGATGAGAGAGAGTTGACTCTAGGGGGTTAGTCCAGAGCTCCAGTTAGAGGAGAGAGGGAGAGTTAGAGGAGAGAGAGTTAGAGGAGAGAGAGAGTTAGAGGAGAGGGAGAGTTAGAGGAGAGGGAGAGTTAGAGGAGAGGGAGAGTTAGAGGAGAGGGAGAGTTAGAGGAGAGGGAGAGTTAGAGGAGAGGGAGAGTTAGAGGAGAGGGAGAGTTAGAGGAGAGGGAGAGTTAGAGGAGAGGAGAGTGAGAGGAGAGTGAGAGGAGTGTCCAGCGCTCCACAGGGATGCTGGTCCATGTTGACTCTACAGGGTGTCCAGCGCTCCACAGGGATGGTGGTCCATGTGGACTCTACGGGGTGTCCAGCGCTCCACAGGGATGCTGGTCCATGGTGACTCTACGGGGTGTCCAGTGCTCCACAGGGATGCTGGTCCATGTGGACTCTACAGGGTGTCCAGCGCTCCACAGGGATGCTGGACCATGTTGACTCCAATGCTTCCCACAGTTGTGTCAAGTTTTCTGGATGTCCTTTGGGTGGTGGACCATTCTTGATACACACAAGAAACAGTTGAGTGTGAAAAACCCAGCAGCGTTGCAGTTCTTGACACAAACCGGTGCACCTGGCACCACACCCTGTTCAAAAGGCACTTAAATATTTTATCTTGCTATTCACCCTCTGAATGGCACACACACAATCCATGTGTAGTTGTCTCAAAGCTTAATAATCCTTCTTTAACCCGTCTCCTCCCCTTCATCTACACTGATTGAAGTGGATTTAACAAGTGACATCAATAAGGGATCATATCTTTCACCTGGTCGGTCCTTCATGGAAAGAGCAGCTGTTCCCAATGTTTTGTCAATGTAGCTACATCGTAATGATCCATGTTTCCTTCCATCATACTGTGACATATAAAGCTCTGATCGGGTTGGACCGCCAATCAATGCCACTGGTCCCCAGGGTGTAGGGAGTGTGTGTGTGTGTGTTGAGTTTATATAGTGTCGGTGGACTCAGATTACAGCCTGGTGAAACGGATCAAAGTTAGTAATCAGGATTACATCATCTGGCGGCAGGGTAGCCTAGTGGTTAGAGCGTTGGACTAGTAGCCTAGTGGTTAGAGCGTTGGACTAGTAGCCTAGTGGTTAGAGCGTTGGACTAGTAGCCTAGTGGTTAGAGCGTTGGACTAGTAACCTAGTGGTTAGAGCGTTGGACTAGTAGCCTAGTGGTTAGAGCGTTGGACTAGTAGCCTAGTGGTTAGAGCGTTGGACTAGTAGCCTAGTGGTTAGAGCGTTGGACTAGTAGCCTAGTGGTTAGAGCGTTGGACTAGTAGCCTAGTGGTTAGAGCGTTGGACTAGTAGCCTAGTGGTTAGAGCGTTGGACTAGTAGCCTAGTGGTTAGAGCGTTGGACTAGTAGCCTAGTGGTTAGAGCGTTGGACTAGTAGCCTAGTGGTTAGAGCGTTGGACTAGTAGCCTTGAGTGGTTAGAGCGTTGGCCTGTGGTTAGAGCGTTGAGCTAGACCTAGTGGTTAGAAATCGTTGGACTAGTAGCCTAGTGGTTAGCGTTGGACTAGTAATAGGTTAGAGCGTTGGACTAGTAGCCTAGTGGTTACGTTGGACTAGTAGCCTAGTGGTTAGAGCGTTGGACTAGTAGCCTAGTGGTTGAGACTTAGCCTGACTGGTTAGAGCGTTGGACTAGTAGCCTGTGGTTAGAGCGTTGGACTAGTAGCCAGAGCGTTGGACTAGTAGCCTAGTGGTTAGAGCGTTGGACTAGTAGCCTAGTGGTTAGTTAGTGGTTGAGTAGCCTAGCGTTGGACTAGTAGCCTAGAGTGGTTAGAGTGGTTAGAGGCGTTGGACTAGTAGCCTAGTGGTTAGACGTTGGTAGTAGCCTAGTGGTTAGAGCGTTGGACTAGTAGCCTAGTGGTTAGAGCGTTGGAGTAGCCTAGTGGTTAGAGCGTTGGACTAGTAGCCTAGTGGTTAGAGCGTTGGACTAGTAGCCTAGTGGTTAGAGCGTTGGACTAGTAGCCTAGTGGTTAGAGCCTAGTCAGGTTTAGAGCGTTGGACTAGTAGCCTAGTGGTTAGAGCGTTGGACTAGTAGCCTAGTGGTTAGCGTTGACTAGTAGCCTAGTGGTTAGAGCGTTGGACTAGTAGCCTAGTGGTTAGCGTTGGACTAGTAGCCTAGTGGTTAGAGCGTTGGACTAGTAGCCTAGTGGTTAGAGCGTTGGACTAGTAGCCTAGTGGTTAGAGCGTTGGACTAGTAGCCTAGTGGTTAGAGCGTTGGACTAGTAGCCTAGTGGTTAGAGCGTTGGACTAGGCCTAGTGGTTAGACGTTGGACTGTAGCCTAGTGGTTAGAGCGTTGGACTGTAGCCTAGTGGTTAGAGCGTTGGACTAGTAGCCTAGTGGTTAGAGCGTTGGACTAGTAGCCTAGTGGTTAGAGCGTTGGACTAGTAGCCTAGTGGTTAGAGCGTTGGACTAGTAGCCTAGTGGTTAGAGCGTTGGACTAGTAGCCTAGTGGTTAGAGCGTTGGACTAGTAGCCTAGTGGTTAGAGCGTTGGACTAGTAGCCTAGTGGTTAGAGCGTTGGACTAGGTGGTTAGAGCGTTGGACTAGTAGCCTAGTGGTTAGAGCGTTGGACTAGTAGCCTAGTGGTTAGAGCGTTGGACTAGTAGCCTAGTGGTTAGAGCGTTGGTAGCCTTAGTTAGAATTGAGTGGTTAGAGCGTTGGAGCGTGGTTAGAGCGTTGGACTAGTAGCCTAGTGGTTAGAGCGTTGGACTAGTAGCCTAGTGGTTAGAGCGTTGGACTAGTAGCCCAGTGGTTAGAGCGTTGGACCAGTAGCCTAGTGGTTAGAGCGTTGGACCAGTAGCCCAGTGGTTAGAGCGTTGGACTAGTAGCCTAGTGGTTAGAGCGTTGTGGTTAGAGCGTTGGACTAGTAGCCTAGTGGTTAGACTTGGACTAGTAGCCTAGTGGAATTGGACTAGAGCCTAGTGGTTAGCTGGACTAGTAGCCTAGTGGTTAGAGCGTTGGACTAGTAGCCTAGTGGTTAGAGCGTTGGACTAGTAGCCTAGTGTGTTAGAGCGTTGGACGTTGGACTAGTAGCCTAGTGGTTAGAGTTGGACTGGTTAGTGGCCTAGTGGTTAGAGCGTTGGACTAGTAGCCTAGTGGTTAGAGCGTTGGACTAGTAGCCTAGTGGTTAGAGCGTTGGACTAGTAGCCTAGTGGTTAGAGCGTTGGACTAGTAGCCTAGTGGTTAGAGCGTTGGACTAGTAGCCTAGTGGTTAGGAGCGTTGGACTAGTAGCCTAGTGGTTAGCGTTGGACTAGTAGCCTAGTGGTTAGAGCGTTGGACTAGTAGCCTAGTGGTTAGAGCGTTGGACTAGTTGGACTAGTAGCCTAGTGGTTAGAGCGTTGGACTAGTAGCCTAGTGGTTAGAGCGTTGGACTAGTAGCCTAGTGGTGGTTAGTAGCCTAGTGGTTAGAGCGTTGGACTAGTAGCCTAGTGGTTAGAGCGTTGGACTAGTAGCCTAGTGGTTAGAGCGTTGGACTAGTAGCCTAGTGGTTAGAGCGTTGGACTAGTAGCCTAGTGGTTAGAGCGTTGGACTAGCCTAGTGGTTAGGAGCGTTGGACTAGTAGCCTGGTTAGTGGTTAGAGCGTTGGACTAGTAGCCTAGTGGTTAGAGCGTTGGACTAGTAGCGTTGGACTAGTAGTGGTTAGCCTAGCGTTGGACTAGTAGCCTAGTGGTTAGAGCGTTGGACTAGTAGCCTAGTGGTTAGAGCGTTGGACTAGTAGCCTAGTGGTTAGAGCGTTGGACTAGTAGCCTAGTGGTTAGAGCGTTGGACTGTAGCCTAGTGGTTAGAGCGTTGGACTAGTAGCCTAGTGGTTAGAGCGTTGGACTAGTAGCCTAGTGGTTAGAGCGTTGGACTAGTAGCCTAGGGTTAGAGCGTTGGACTAGTAGCCTAGTGGTTAGAGCGTTGGACTAGTAGCCTAGTGGTTAGAGCGTTGGACTAGTAGCCTAGTGGTTAGAGCGTTGGACTAGTAGCCTAGTGGTTAGAGCGTTGGACTAGTAGCCTGGGTTAGAGCGTTGGACTAGTACCTAGTGTTAGCGTTGGACTAGTAGCCTGGTTAGAGCGTTGGACTAGTAGCCTAGTGGTTAGAGCGTTGGACTAGTAGCCTAGTGGTTAGCGTTGGACTAGTAGCCTGGTTAGAGCGTTGGACTAGTAGCCTAGTGGTTAGAGCGTTGGACTAGTAGCCTAGTGGTTAGAGCGTTGGACCTAGTAGTAGCCTAGCGGTTAGAGCGTTGGTGGTTAGTTAGCGTTGGACTAGTAGCCTAGTGGTTAGAGCGTTGGACTAGTAGCCTAGTGGTTAGAGCGTTGGACTAGTAGCCTAGTGGTTAGAGCGTTGGACTAGTAGCCTAGTGGTTAGAGCGTTGTGGTTACTAGTAGCCTAGTGGCGTTACTAGAGCCTAGTGGTTAGGCGTTGGACTAGTAGCCTAGTGGTTAGAGCGTTGGACTAGTAGCCTAGTGGTTAGAGCGTTGGACTAGTAGCCTAGTGGTTAGAGCGTTGGACTAGTAGCCTAGTGGTTAGAGCGTTGGACTAGTAGCCTAGTGGTTAGTTGGACTAGTAGCGTGGACGTTGGACTAGTAGCCTAGTGCCTAGTGGTTGGTTAGAGCGTTGGACTGTAGCCTAGTGGTTAGAGCGTTGGACTAGTAGCCTAGTGGTTAGAGCGTTGGACTAGTAGCCTAGTGGTTAGAGCGTTGGACTAGTAGCCTAGTGGTTAGAGCGTTGGACTAGTAGCCTAGTGGTTAGCGTTGGACTAGTAGCCTAGTGGTTAGAGCGTTGGACTAGTAGCCTAGTGGTTAGAGCGTTGGACTAGTAGCCTAGTGGTTAGAGCGTTGGACTAGTAGCCTAGTGGTTAGAGCGTTGGACTAGTAGCCTAGTGGTTAGAGCGTTGGACTAGTAGCCTAGTGGTTAGAGCGTTGGACTAGTAGCTGGTTAGTTGGACTAGTAGCCTAGTGGTTAGAGCGTTGGACTAGTAGCCTAGTGGTTAGAGCGTTGGACTAGTAGCCCAGTGGTTAGCGTTGGACTAGTAGCCTAGTGGTTAGAGCGTTGGACTAGTAGCCTAGTGGTTAGAGCGTTGGACTAGTAGCCCAGTGGTTAGAGCGTTGGACTAGTAGCCTAGTGGTAGTGGTTAGAGCGTTGGACTAGTAGCCTAGTGGTTAGAGCGTTGGACTAGTAGCCAGTGGACTAGTGGTTGGTTAGCGTTGGACTAGTAGCCTGGAGTGGTTAGAGCGTTGGACTAGTAGCCTAGTGGTTAGAGCGTTGGACTAGTAGCCTAGTGGTTAGAGCGTTGGACTAGTAGCCTAGTGGTTAGCGTTGGACTAGTAGCCTAGTGGTTAGAGCGTTGGACTAGTGGTTAGGAGCCTAGTAGGTTTAGAGCGTGGACTAGTAGCCTGTGGGGTTAGAGCTTGGACCAACGCCTAGTGGTTAGAGCGTTGGACTAGTAGCCTAGTGGTTAGGAGCGTTGGACTAGTAGCCTAGTGGTTAGAGCGTTGGACTAGTAGCCTAGTGGTTAGAGCGTTGGACTAGTAGCCTAGTGGTTAGAGCGTTGGACTAGTAGCCTAGTGGTTAGAGCGTTGGACTAGTAGCCTAGTGGTTAGAGCGTTGGACTAGTAGCCTAGTGGTTAGAGCGTTGGACTAGTAGCCTAGTGGTTGGACTAGTAGCCTAGTTTAGAGGACTAGTAGCCTAGTGGTTAGAGCGTTGGACTCCAGTAGCCTAGTGGTTAGGCGTTGGACTACTAGTAGCCTAGTGGTTAGAGCGTTGGACTAGTAGCCTAGTGGTTAGAGCGTTGGACTAGTAGCCTTGGTTAGAGCGTTGGACTAGTAGCCTAGTGGTTAGAGCGTTGGACTAGTAGCCTAGTGGTTAGGCGTTGGACTAGTAGCCTAGTGGTTAGATCGTTGGACTAGTAGCCTAGTGGTTAGAGCGTTGCTATAGCCAAGTGGTTAGTGGTTGGTTAGAGCGTTGTAGCCTAGTGGTTAGAGCGTTGGACTAGTAGCCTGTGGTTAGAGCGTTGGACTAGTAGCCTAGTGGTTAGAGCGTTGGACTAGTAGCCTAGTGGTTAGAGCGTTGGACTAGTAGCCTAGTGGTTAGAGCGTTGGACTAGTAGCCTAGTGGTTAGAGCGTTGGACATTAGTAGCCTAGTGGACTAGGAGCCTGTACGGTTGGACTAGTAGCCTAGTGGTTAGAGCGTTGGACTAGTAGCCTAGTGGTTGGACGTTGGACTAGTAGCCTAGTGGTTTTATCGTGGACTAGTAGCCTAGTGGTTAGAGCGTTGGACTTAGCCTCTGGTTAATGAGTTGGACTAGTAGCCTAGTGGTTAGAGCGTTGGACTAGTAGCCTAGTGGTTAGAGCGTTGGACTAGTAGCCTAGTGGTTAGAGCGTTGGACTAGTAGCCTAGTGGTTAGAGCGTTGGACTAGTAGCCTAGTGGTTAGAGCGTTGGACTAGTAGCCTAGTGGTTAGAGCGTTGGACTAGTAGCCTAGTGGTTAGAGCGTTGGACTAGTAGCCTAGTGGTTAGAGCGTTGGACTAGTAGCCTAGTGGTTAGAGCGTTGGACTAGTAGCCTAGTGGTTAGTTGGACTAGTAGCCTAGTGGTTAGAGCGTTGGACTAGTAGCCTAGTGGTTAGAGCGTTGGACTAGTAGCCTAGTGGTTAGAGCGTTGGACTAGTAGCCTAGTGGTTAGAGCGTTGGACTAGTAGCCTAGTGGTTAGATCTAACAGCGTTGGACTAGTAGCCTAGTGGTTAGAGCGTTGGACTAGTAGCCTAGTGGTTAGACTAGCCTAGTGGTTAGGACTGTAGCCTGGAGTGGTTAGAGCGTTGGACTAGTAGCCTCAGTGGTTAGAGCGTTGGACTAGTAGCCTGAGCCTAGTGGTTAGAGCGTTGGACTAGTAGCCTAGTGGTTAGAGCGTTGGACTAGTAGCCTATGGTTATCTGGAATAGTAGCCTAGTGGTTAGCGTTGGACCTAGTAGCCTAGTGGTTAGAGCGTTGGACTAGTAGCCTAGTGGTTAGAGCGTTGGACTAGTAGCCTAGTGGTTAGAGCGTTGGACTAGTAGCCTAGTGGTTAGCGTTGGACTAGTGGTGGTTAGAGCGTTGGACTAGTAGCCTGAGTGGTTAGAGCGTTGGACTAGTAGCCTAGTGGTTAGTAGCGTGGTTAGGACTAGTAGCCTAGTGGTTAGGAGCGTTGGTAGGTTTATCGTTGGACTGTAGCCCAGTGGTTAGAGCGTTGGACTAGTAGCCTAGTGGTTAGAGCGTTGGACTAGTAGCCTAGTGGTTAGAGCGTTGGACTAGTAGCCTAGTGGTTAGAGCGTTGGACTAGTAGCCTAGTGGTTAGAGCTTGGACTAGTAGCCTAGTGGTTAGAGCGTTGGACTAGTAGCCAGTGGTTACAGCGTTGGACTAGTAGCCTAGTGGTTATCGTGGACTAGTAGCCTAGTGGTTAGAGCGTTGGACTAGTAGCCTAGTGGTTAGGATTGGACTTGGTAGCCTATGGTTAGGCGTTGGACTAGTAGCCTAGTGGTTGGAATGGCGTTGGACTAGTAGCCTAGTAGCTCAGTGGTTAGGCGTTGGACTAGTAGCCTAGTGGTTAGATCGTTGGACTAGTAGCCTAGTGGTTAGAGCGTTGGACTAGTAGCCAGTGGTTAGAGCGTTGGACTAGTAGCCTGGAGCGTTGGACTAGTGGTGGTTAGAGCGTTGGACTAGTAGCCTAGTGGTTAGAGCGTTGGACTGTAGCCTTGGTTAGAGCGTTGGACTAGTAGCCTAGTGGTTAGAGCGTTGGACTAGCCTAGTGGTTAGAGCGTTGGACTAGTAGCCTAGTGGTTAGAGCGTTGGACTAGTAGCCTAGTGGTTAGAGCGTTGGACTAGTAGCCTGAGTGGTTAGGAGCGTTGGACTACAGCCTAGTGGTTAGAGCGTTGGACTAGTAGCCTAGTGGTTAGAGCGTTGGACTGGAGTAGCCTAGTGGTTAGTTGGACTAGTAGCCTAGTGGTGGCGTTGGACTAGTAGCCTAGTGGTTAGAGCGTTGGACTAGTAGCCTGAGTGGTTAGAGCGTTGGACTAGTAGCCTAGTGGTTAGAGCGTTGGACTAGTAGCCTAGTGGTTAGAGCGTTGGACTAGTAACCTAGTGGTTAGAGCGTTGGACTAGTAACCTAGTGGTTAGAGCGTTGGACTAGTAGCCTAGTGGTTAGAGCGTTGGACTAGTAACCTAGTGGTTAGAGCGTTGGACTAGTAACCGGAAGGTTGCAAGATCAAATCCCTGAGCTGACAAGTTACAAATCTGTCGTTCTGCCCCAGAATAAGGTTCCCCTGTAGGCTGTCATTGAAAAGAATTTGTTCTTAACTGATTTGACTAGTTAAATAAAGGTTAAATAAAAAAAACAATCTGGATGAGTGACCGAGTCAACATTTATCTGGAATGAGATAACCCTAAAGGAAAGCTTTACATCCAACAGTCAGTGGACAGGATGTACTTGGTATTTATCTGGAATGAGAGGAAAGCTCTACATCCAACGGTCAGTGGACAGGATGTACTTGGTATTTATCTGGAATGAGAGGAAAGCTCTACATCCAACAGTCAGTGGACAGGATGTACTTGGTATTTATCTGGAATGAGATAACCCTAAAGGAAAGCTCTACATCCAACGGTCAGTGGACAGGATGTACTTGGTATTTATCTGGAATGAGAGGAAAGCTCTACATCCAACAGTCAGTGGACAGGATGTACTTGGTATTTATCTGGAATGAGATAACCCTAAAGGAAAGCTCTACATCTAACAGTCAGTGGACAGGATGTACTTGGTATTTATCTGGAATGAGAGGAAAGCTCTACATCCAACGGTCAGTGGACAGGATGTACTTGGTATTTATCTGGAATGAGATAACCCTAAAGGAAAGCTCTACATCCAACGGCCAGTGGACAGGATGTACTTGGTATTTATCTGGAATGAGAGGAAAGCTCTACATCCAATAGTCAGTGGACAGGATGTACTTGGTATTTATCTGGAATGAGAGGAAAAGCTCTACATCTAACAGTCAGTGGACAGGATGTACTTGGTATTTATCTGGAATGAGAGGAAAGCTCTACATCCAACGGTCAGTGGACAGGATGTACTTGGTATTTATCTGGAATGAGAGGAAAGCTCTACATCTAACAGTCAGTGGACAGGATGTACTTGGTATTTATCTGGAATGAGATAACCCTAAAGGAAAGCTCTACATCCAACAGTCAGTGGACAGGATGTACTTGGTATTTATCTGGAATGAGAGGAAAGCTCTACATCCAACGGTCAGTGGACAGGATGTACTTGGTATTTATCTGGAATGAGATAACCCTAAAGGAAAGCTCTACATCCAACAGTCAGTGGACAGGATGTACTTGGTATTTATCTGGAATGAGAGGAAAAGCTCTACATCCAACGGCCAGTGGACAGGATGTACTTGGTATTTATCTGGAATGAGAGGAAAAGCTCTACATCCAACGGTCAGTGGACAGGATGTACTTCGTATTTATCTGGAATGAGAGGAAAGCTCTACATCCAACGGCCAGTGGACAGGATGTACTTGGTATTTATCTGGAATGAGATAACCCTAAAGGAAAGCTCTACATCTAACAGTCAGTGGACAGGATGTACTTGGTATTTATCTGGAATGAGTGGAAAGCTCTACATCTAACAGTCAGTGGACAGGATGTACTTGGTATTTATCTGGATGGAGAGGAAAGCTCTACATCTAACAGTCAGTGGACAGGATGTACTTGGTATTTATCTGGAATGAGTGGAAAGCTCTACATCTAACAGTCAGTGGACAGGATGTACTTGGTATTTATCTGGAATGAGAGGAAAGCTCTACATCCAACGGTCAGTGGACAGGATGTACTTGGTATTTATCTGGAATGAGATAACCCTAAAGGAAAGCTCTACATCTAACAGTCAGTGGACAGGATGTACTTGGTATTTATCTGGAATGAGAGGAAAGCTCTACATCCAACGGCCAGTGGACAGGATGTACTTGGTATTTATCTGGAATGAGATAACCCTAAAGGAAAGCTCTACATCTAACGGTCAGTGGACAGGATGTACTTGGTATTTATCTGGAATGAGATAACCCTAAAGGAAAGCTCTACATCCAATAGTCAGTGGACAGGATGTACTTGGTATTTATCTGGAATGAGATAACCCTAAAGGAAAGCTCTACATCTAACAGTCAGTGGACAGGATGTACTTGGTATTTATCTGGAATGAGAGGAAAAGCTCTACATCCAACGGCCAGTGGACAGGATGTACTTGGTATTTATCTGGAATGAGAGGAAAGCTCTACATCTAACGGTCAGTGGACAGGATGTACTTGGTATTTATCTGGAATGAGAGGAAAGCTCTACATCTAACGGCCAGTGGACAGGATGTACTTGGTATTTATCTGGAATGAGAGGAAAGCTCTACATCTAACGGTCAGTGGACAGGATGTACTTGGTATTTATCTGGAATGAGATAACCCTAAAGGAAAGCTCTACATCTAACAGTCAGTGGACAGGATGTACTTGGTATTTATCTGGAATGAGATAACCCTAAAGGAAAGCTCTACATCTAACAGTCAGTGGACAGGATGTACTTGGTATTTATCTGGAATGAGAGGAAAAGCTCTACATCCAACGGCCAGTGGACAGGATGTACTTGGTATTTATCTGGAATGAGAGGAAAGCTCTACATCCAACAGTCAGTGGACAGGATGTACTTGGTATTTATCTGGAATGAGATAACCCTAAAGGAAAGCTCTACATCTAACAGTCAGTGGACAGGATGTACTTGGTATTTATCTGGAATGAGAGGAAAGCTCTACATCCAACGGTCAGTGGACAGGATGTACTTGGTATTTATCTGGAATGAGATAACCCTAAAGGAAAGCTCTACATCCAACGGTCAGTGGACAGGATGTACTTGGTATTTATCTGGAATGAGAGGAAAGCTCTACATCCAACAGTCAGTGGACAGGATGTACTTGGTATTTATCTGGAATGAGATAACCCTAAAGGAAAGCTCTACATCTAACAGTCAGTGGACAGGATGTACTTGGTATTTATCTGGAATGAGATAACCCTAAAGGAAAGCTCTACATCTAACAGTCAGTGGACAGGATGTACTTGGTATTTATCTGGAATGAGATAACCCTAAAGGAAAGCTCTACATCCAACAGTCAGTGGACAGGATGTACTTGGTATTTATCTGGAATGAGAGGAAAGCTCTACATCCAACAGTCAGTGGACAGGATGTACTTGGTATTTATCTGGAATGAGATAACCCTAAAGGAAAGCTCTACATCTAACAGTCAGTGGACAGGATGTACTTGGTATTTATCTGGAATGAGATAACCCTAAAGGAAAGCTCTACATCCAACAGTCAGTGGACAGGATGTACTTGGTATTTATCATTCAGACAAACAGCAGAGAAGTAAAACACGACTTGTTTTGGATTTAACTGTTGATTGTTCCATTAATGTTAACAGTTAAATACTAACGATAATCTACAACATCTTGAGCATAAAAACATTATTAATAAGGACATTTCAGACAGTGTGAAAGGTAAAACCATAAAATGGGGGGGGTCCAGTACTGGCTGCACGCAGATCCTCTGGACCCCTCCCCACAAGGTCGGAGTTCGGGCCACTTCAGATACATGTTTATTGGTAGGCCTATTAGGTTGTCGATTCCGGGACTAAAATGACAGGTGTGGTGATTTGTGCTCGTGCACATAACTACATTACCCGAGCTCCCCCCAATAAAACTTCTCATCCGAAAAAGGGCTTTAGTCTTGAATGATGCCGAGATATACCAGACAGAAGGGTCTGTTGATATTACAACCACACAACATAAAACACCGGTTCACCAGGATGAAGAAAATCTCAAAATGCTTTTTTTGAACCTTCATGAACGGTTGTCAGCTGAAGATGATCATCTGCCAATATGTTGTCTGTCCAGTATCCAGTATGGTATGGTCCAGATGACCTGTCCCCAGAGATCCCTATACAGGTTCTCTCTCTATAACGTGTTGGGGCCGGCAATTAAGGAGAATGTGGCTCAATGTTACAGAACTGCTGTATTTGAAGCATCACTCCCTTCTGCCCAGTTTCCCAGATATTACTGTAATATATTACTGTAATACATTACTGTAAGTAATAACTGTACTGCGTACTGGTGGCAGAGAAGGTATAATAATATGTATAATAAAAATCACCGTAAACAGAAACAATCAATACAATCAATACAATCAATACAAAACCAGTCGCACGCCAGAATAAACAGCACAAGCACTTACAATAAACAATTCCGGACATGGACATGGGGTGGGGGGGGGGGACAGAGGGTTAACTACACAACATGTAATGACGGCATTGAAACCAGGTGTGTGGGAAGACAAGACAAAACAAATGGAAAATGAAAAATAGATCAATGATGGCTAGAAGACCGGCGACGCTGACCGCCGAACGCCGCCCGCCGAACGCCGCCCGAACAAGGAGAGGGACCAACTTCGGCGGAAGTCGTTACTACGGCAATCAAGCTGTTTTTACCATCCCTGTAACTGTTGCAGAGATATAGGGAAAACTAAACTAAAACTCATTGAGGTACCTAAGATAGAAGCATTAGGCTCTGGGTGCGAGACTGGTATGTTCTGTTGAACACCTTAGTAAACTCCACTCACTGGCATCGTCCTTAACCACAGCATATCCCCTTACTTTCATTCAGTTGAGTTACTTATTTTCCTACAGATGAGAGGAGCCAGAACACTAGAGGGCTGATGGATACTAAAGCACTGCTGATTCTATTGGGGGGACTAAGATAATAAATATCCCACAGCAGAGAGGAGCCAGAACAGTAAAGGATGTTGTTATGGTTGTTATGGTGATACTAGTTATCAAAGTGCAGCTGCCTCTACTCTTAAACCCCTGGATGGTGTTTTTCATAGAGCCCTTTGTTTTATTACAGGAGACCTGAACAGGCCTGCCACTGTTGTGTCATCGGCAAATGTAATGATGGTGTTGGAGGCGTGCCTGGCCGTGCAGTCATGAGTGAACAGTGAGTACAGGAGGGGACTAAGTACACACCCCTGAGGGGCCCCAGTGTTAAGGATCAGCATGGCAGATGTGTTGTTGCCTACCGTTACCACCTGGGGGCGGCCCGTCAGGAAGTCCAGGATCCATGTGCAGAGGGAGGTGTTAAATCCCAGGGACCTTAAGCTTATTGATGAGCTTTGAGGGCACTATGGTGTTGAACGCTGAGCTGTAGTCAATGAAGCATTCTCACATAGGTGTTCCTTTTGTCCAGGTGGGAAGGGCAGCATGGAGTGCAATGGAGATTGTATCGTCTGATAGACTACAAAGGGAAGCACAGCCGAGAGCCTAATAGTTTTCAAGCCCTGCCACATCCGACGAGTGTCAGAGCTGGTGTAGTATGATTCAATCTTAGTCCTTTATTGACGCTTGGCCTCTGATGTTTTGGCGGAGAGCATAGAGGGATTTCTTATAAGCTTCCAGGTTAGAGTCTAGCCTTAAGCTCAGTGCGGATGTTGCCTGTAATCCATGGCTTCTGGTTGGGGTATGTACGTACACTCACTGTGGGGAAGAAGTCATCGATGCACTTATTGATGAAGCCAGTGACTGATGTGATAGGACCATGCCCCAGGACTACCTGACATGATGGCTCCTCGCTGTCCCCAGTCCACCTGGCCATGCTGCTGCTCCAGTTTCAACTGACCTGAGCCCTAGGACCGTGCCCCAGGTCTACCTGACATGATGACTCCTTGCTGTCCCCAGTCCACCTGGCCATGCTGCTGCTCAGTTTCAACTGTTCTGCCTTACTATTATTTGACCATGCTGGTCATTTATGAACATTTGAACATCTTGGCCATGTTCTGTTATAATCTCCACCCGGCACAGCCAGAAGAGGACTGGCCACCCCACATAGCCTGATTCCTCTCTAGGTTTCTTCCTAGGTTTTGGCCTTTCTAGGGAGCCACCGTGCTTCTACACCTGCATTGCTTGCTGTTTGGGGTTTTAGGCTGGGTTTCTGTACAGCACTTTGAGATATCAGCTGATGTACGAAGGGCTATATAAATAAAATTTGATTGATTGACCAAGTCACTGGTGCTTCCTGCTTTAGTTTTGGCTTGTAAGCAGGAATCAGGAGGATAGAATTATGGTCAGATTTGTCAAATGGAGGGCGAGGGAGAGCTTTGTATGCATCTCTGTGTGTGGAGTAAAGGTGATCTAGAATTGTTTTCCTTCTGGTTGCACATTTAACATGCTGATAGAAATTTGGTAAAATGGATTTAAGTTTCCCTGCATTAAAGTCCCTGGCTACTCGGAGGGCCACCTCTGGGTGAGCGGTTTCTTGTTTGCTTATGGAAGAATACAGCTCATTCAATGCTGTCTTAGTGCCAGCCTCTGACTGTGGTGGTATGTAAACTCGGTAGGTAGTGTGGTCTACAGAATATGATCTACATAATCAGTCTCTGGGTGTAAAATAAAAAGTGGTTCATGTGAACCGAACTCACAGCTAAAACATGGAAAGAAAGAAATCCAGTGTTATTTGTTGCCTAGACTTTACTGCAAACGACACTCAAGTCGCAGGAGGTACCACTGATTGACTGATGGCGCTGTGCACCATGATATATGTTGGCGGTCTGACCCTTGGATCTGAGGTTCTGCCTCTCTCTACTGTTGCTCTGCACCTGTTCTTGATGGTAGCGCTGGACCAGTCTGCTTGACAGTCTCTGCTGCTGAGCCTCGTCTTGAAGCCACCGTGGCAGATTGTAGGGATTAAGGCTTTCGGAGTGTAGTTGACCCTTCAGCTGTAAGGACACTATGAAGCCATCTCGAAGATACTTCGGCAGCTTGCTGAGAAGTCTCAATATTAGAATAGCAGTTCAACTCATAGCCATAAGGACCTTCCAAGGATAGCAACATCCTTGAAAGCAGATGGACTCATAGAGCAAAGCTCTGGAACCCTGACACGGAACGCAAACCGGTTGTGCGCCATCGTGCATAAAGGTATTTTGTCCACCCCACACCAAACGCGATCACGACACGCAGGTTAAAATATTAAAACAAACTCTGAACCAATTATATTAATTTGGGGACAGGTCGAAAAGCATTAAATAGTTATGGCAATTTAGCTAGCTAGCACTTTCTATCTAATTTGTCTTTTTTAGCGAGCTTGCTGTTGCTATCTAATTTGTCTTTTTTAGCTAGCTAGCACTTTCTATCTAATTTGTCTTTTTTTAGCTAGCTTGCTGTTGCTAGCTAATTTGTCTTTTTTAGCTAGCTTGCTGTTGCTAGCTAATTTGTCCTGGGATATAAACATTGAGTTGTTATTTTACCTGAAATGCACAAGGTCCTCTACTCCGCCAATTAATCCACACATAAAACGGTCAAACGAATCGTTTCTCGGTCTCTCTCCTCCTTCCAGGCTTTTTCATCTCTTGACTTCATGTTGCGATTGGCAACTTTCATAAATTAGGTGCCACCGACCTCGTTCGTCTTTCAATCACCCAAGTGGATATAACCAATGAGGAGATGGCATGTAGGTACCTACTTCTATAAACCAATGAGGAGATGGGAGAGGCAGGACTTGCAGCGCAATGTGCGTCAGAAATAGAAATGATTTCTATGGCAACGCAGACGCTCGTTGGTGCGTGCGAGGATTGTGGGAGCAATAATTAAATAACAGATTTATTTTGCAAAGCTTGCGCACAGGACGCGAGCGGTGTTGTCAGGCTGTGAGAGTCACCAACATTCACATTTTGGGCTCACTTTGAGTGAGCTGATGAGGTTGGCCATACTGGAGCCTGAATGATAGCCGTGTATTGAGCGAGGTGATGAGGTTGGTCATGCTGGAGTGCCTGAATGATAGCTGTGTATTGAGATCAAATCAAGTTTTGTTTGTCACATGTACAAATAATTAACCAACAATGTAGAGAAATAAACTAAAGTTTAAAAAAATATTGAATTAATCAAAAAGTAACAAGAAATGTACATAACAATAACGAGGCTATATACAGGGGCTACTGGTACCTCGTCAATATGCGGGGGTACAGGTTAAAGGTCATTCGTGAAGTGACTATAATGACTAGATACTAAACAGTGAGTAGCAGCAGTGTAAAAACAAAGGGGGGTTCAATGTAAATAGTCCTGCTAGCCTGCTGTCCTGCACACTGAGCTGGTTAACTAACGACGTTTAATCTTTTCATAACAAATAGGAGAATGAGTCAGGTGCTGATTGTAAATAGTCCTGCTAGCCTGCTGTCCTGCACACTGAGCTGGTTAACTAACAACGTTTAATCTTTTCATAACAAATAGGAGAATGAGTCAGGTGCTGATTGTAAATAGTCCTGCTAGCCTGCTGTCCTGCACACTGAGCTGGTTAACTAACGACGTTTAATCTTTTCATAACAAATAGGAGAATGAGTCAGGTGCTGATTGTAAATAGTCCTGCTAGCCTGCTGTCCTGCACACTGAGCTGGTTAACTAACGACGTTTAATCTTTTCATAACAAATAGGAGAATGAGTCAGGTGCTGATTGTAAATAGTCCTGCTAGCCTGCTGTCCTGCACACTGAGCTGGTTAACTAACGACGTTTAATCTTTTCATAACAAATAGGAGAATGAGTCAGGTGCTGATTGTAAATAGTCCTGCTAGCCTGCTGTCCTGCACACTGAGCTGGTTAACTAACGACGTTTAATCTTTTCATAACAAATAGGAGAATGAGTCAGGTGCTGATTGTAAATAGTCCTGCTAGCCTGCTGTCCTGCACACTGAGCTGGTTAACTAACGACGTTTAATCTTTTCATAACAAATAGGAGAATGAGTCAGGTGCTGATTGTAAATAGTCCTGCTAGCCTGCTGTCCTGCACACTGAGCTGGTTAACTAACGACGTTTAATCTTTTCATAACAAATAGGAGAATGAGTCAGGTGCTGATTGCAAATAGTCCTGCTAGCCTGCTGTCCTGCACACTGAGCTGGTTAACTAACGACGTTTAATCTTTTCATAACAAATAGGAGAATGAGTCAGGTGCTGATTGTAAATAGTCCTGCTAGCCTGCTGTCCTGCACACTGAGCTGGTTAACTAACGACGTTTAATCTTTTCATAACAAATAGGAGAATGAGTCAGGTGCTGATTGCATTAGTCAGCGTAGATGTTGTAATGGTAATAACATGTGAGACCAGAGCGTGTGACATTTCTGCTTTGTTCCTCTTTGACAGTAAAGTATCCTCCCCCACCCAGCTAACATAAACAAATACTGTTAGTACTCAATACATCTAAGTTGATTTGATAAGGGGCATGTAAACATTATGAGACTAGGTGGGGTACACTGTACAAGCATTTGTGATGTATTTTTTGTGTGCGTGTTGCGTCTGTGAATGCATATGATTGTGATTGTATACACTGTGTGCAGTGTCCAGTACTCACCTCGTAGGCCTGAGGGCTGGTGAAGCATCGTGCCAGGGGACCACAGCAGGATGGCAGGGTCGTGGTGAGAGGAGGACCACTGTGAGTCAACATGGGCTTCAGGTAGCTGGCATACCCTTAAGGAAGACAAAGACCTTTCCATACTGATATTACCCAAGGAACTCTAACACAGTGATTTGTGGATTAGCTCGAGATTAATCTGAGAAGGTGTAAAAGTCTAGTGGGATGTCAGAATATCAGTTTTCACATTGACAAATTGATAGTAGTCAGCATAATGAGGGCTGAGTGTGTTGCTGTGTAGGCAAGGCCTTCTGCTAAACCACTGGGTTCAGGGAGAGGAGGGGGGAGTAGGAGAGGAGGGGGGAGCAGGGGGAGGGAGCGAGAGAGGAGGAGGGAGCGGGGGAGGAGGAGGAGGGAGCGTGAGAGGAGGAGGAGGGAGCGAGAGAGGAGGAGGAGGGAGCATGAGAGGAGGAGGGAGCATGAGAGGAGGAGGGAGCATGAGAGGAGGATGGAGAGGAGGCGGGAGAGGAGGATGGAGAGGAGGCGGGAGAGGAGGAGGAGGGAGCGGGAGAGGGAGGAGGAGGGGAGGAGGAGGGAGCGGGAGAGGAGGAGGAGGGAGGGGAGGAGGAGGGAGAGGAGGGAGCGGGAGAGGAGGAGGAGGGAGAGGAGGAGGAGGGAGAGGAGGAGGAGGGAGCGTGAGAGGAGGAGGAAGGGAGAGAGGAGGGGAGCGGGAGAGGAGGAGGGAGGGAGAGGAGGGGAGCGGGAGAGGAGGGAGCGGAGGGAGGAGGAGGGAGGGGAGGAGGAGGGAGGAGAGGGAGAGGAGGAGGAGGGAGAGGAGGAGGAGGGAGGGGGGAGGAGGAGGGAGGGGAGAGGAGGGAGCGTGAGAGGAGGAGGGAGCGTGAGAGGAGGAGGGAGCGTGAGAGAGGAGAGGAGGGGGCGGAGAGGAGGAGGAGGGAGAGGGAGGAGGGAGCGGGAGAGGAGGAGGAGGGAGAGGAGGAGGGAGGGAGGAGGAGGAGGGAGAGGGAGAGGGAGGAGGAGGGAGCGGGGAGGAGGAGGGAGGAGGGAGAGGGAGCGGGGGAGGAGGAGGGGGAGAGGGAGAGGGAGAGGGAGCGGAGGGAGGGGGAGCGGAGGGGGAGGGGGGGGGAGGGGAGGGAGGGGAGGAGGAGGGAGCGGGGGAGGAGGGAGCGGGAGAGGAGGAGGAGGGAGGGAGGAGGAGGGAGCGTGAGAGGAGGAGGGAGCGTGAGAGGAGGAGGTGAAGAGGGAGCGTGAGAGGAGGAGGGAGCGGGAGAGTGAGGGGAGGGAGCGTGAGAGGAGGAGGGAGCGTGAGAGGAGGAGGGAGCGTGAGAGGAGGAGGGAGCGTGAGAGGAGGGAGGAGGGAGCGGGAGCGTGAGAGGAGGAGGAGGAGAGAGGGAGAGGGGGAGGAGGAGGGAGCGTGAGAGGGGGAGAGGAGGGAGCGTGAGAGGAGGAGGGAGCGTGAGAGGAGGAGGGAGCGTGAGAGGAGGAGGGGGAGAGCGGGAGAGGGAGAGGAGGGAGCGGGAGAGGAGGAGGAGGGAGCGGAGGGAGGAGGAGGGAGCGGGGAGGAGGAGGAGAGGAGCGTGAGAGGAGGAGGGAGAGGAGGGAGCGTGAGAGGAGGAGGGAGCGTGAGAGGAGGGGAGGGAGCGTGAGAGGAGGAGGGAGCGTGAGAGGAGGAGGGAGCGTGAGAGGAGGAGGGAGCGTGAGAGGAGGAGGGAGCGTGAGAGGAGGAGGGGAGCGGGAGAGGAGGAGGGAGCGTGAGAGGAGGGAGGGAGCGGAGAGGAGGAGGGAGCGTGAGAGGAGGAGGGAGCGTGAGAGGAGGAGGGAGCGTGAGAGGAGGAGGGAGCGTGAGAGGAGGAGGGAGCGGGAGAGGAGGAGGGAGCGGGAGAGGAGGAGGGATCGGGAGAGGAGGAGGGAGAGGAGGTGGGAGAGGAGGAGGGAGCGTGAGAGGAGTAGGGAGCGGGAGAGGAGTAGGGAGCGGGAGAGGAGTAGGGAGCGGGAGAGGAGGAGGGAGCGGGAGAGGAGGAGGGAGCGGGAGAGGAGTAGGGAGCGGGAGAGGAGTAGGGAGCGGGAGAGGAGTAGGGAGCGGGAGAGGAGTAGGGAGCGGGAGAGGAGGAGGGAGCGGGAGAGGAGGAGGGAGCGGGAGAGGAGGAGGGAGCGTGGAGGAGGGAGAGGAGGAGGGAGCGGGAGAGGAGGCGGGAGTGGAGGAGGGAGCGGGAGAGGTGGAGGGGTAGAAGGGGAAGAAAGAGAACAAACCCACTCTGTTGTAACAGAAGGAAACACCTTGTCCCAGTGTGGGTATCTAGCTAGCCCGTCTCAGCGGTTACGGAAGGGTATCTAGCTAGCCCGTCTCAGCGGTTACGGAAGGGTATCTAGCTAGCCCGTCTCAGCGGTTACGGAAGGGTATCTAGCTAGCCCGTCTCAGCGGTTACGGAAGGGTATCTAGCTAGCCCGTCTCAGCGGTTACGGAAGGGTATCTAGCTAGCCCGTCTCAGCGGTTACGGAAGGGTATCTAGCTAGCCCGTCTCAGCGGTTACGGAAGGGTATCTAGCTAGCCCGTCTCAGCGGTTACGGAAGGGTATCTAGCTAGCCCGTCTCAGCGGTTACGGAAGGGGATCTAGCTAGCCCGTCTCAGCGGTTACGGAAGGGGATCTAGCTAGCCCGTCTCAGCGGTTACGGAAGGGGATCTAGCTAGCCCGTCTCAGCGGTTACGGAAGGGGATCTAGCTAGCCCGTCTCAGCGGTTACGGAAGGGGATCTAGCTAGCCCGTCTCAGCGGTTACGGAAGGGGATCTAGCTAGCCCGTCTCAGCGGTTACGGAAGGGGATCTAGCTAGCCCGTCTCAGCGGTTACGGAAGGGGATCTAGCTAGCCCGTCTCAGAGGGTACTGAAGGCTACACAGCTAGCCTGTCTCAGTGGGTATTGAAGGCTACACAGCTAGCCTGTCTCAGCGGTTACGGAAGGGTATCTAGCTAGCCCGTCTCAGAGGGTATTGAAGACTACTCAGCTAGCCCGTCTCAGTGGGTATTGAAGGGTATAGTGGCTAGCCCGTCTCAGAGGGTATTTAAGGCTACTCAGCTAGCCTGTCTCAGTGGGTATTGAAGGGTATAGTGGCTAGCACAGCCCACGGGTCTCCTATCCATGGACAAAGAGACAACGGGAGTGCGACAGGGAGGATAAAGGAAGTCAAATCAAATTTTACAGCAGGTGTAGTAGACCTTACAGTGAAATACTTACTTACAAGCACTTAACAAACAATGCAGTTAAGAAAAATAAGTGTTAAGTAAAAAATAGATGAGTAAAAAAAATTAAGTGAAAGGGGGGAGGAAGTGAGTGAAGACAAAAGGGAGGGAGGGGAGGGGGGGGGAGGAGAAGGGTGGGAGAGGAAGGAGAAGGGAGGGAGAGAGGGAGGGGAGGAAGAGAGTGAGGAGAGGAAGAGAGTGAGAGAGTGAGGAGAGGAAGAGAGTGAGAGAGAGAGAGGGGAGGAAGAGAGTGAGAGAGGGAGGGGAGGAAGAGAGTGAGAGAGGGAGGGGAGGAAGAGAGTGAGAGAGGGAGGGGAGGAAGAGAGGGAGAGAGGGAGGGGAGGAGAGGGAGAGGAGGAGAGGCAGAGGAGGAGAGGGAGTGAGAGAGAGAGGGAGGAGAGAGAGAGGGAGTGAGAGAGGGAGTGAGAGAGGGAGTGAGAGAGGGAGTGAGAGAGGGAGTGAGAGAGGGAGTAAATTAAGTGAAAGGGGAGGAAGTGAGTGAAGACAAAAGGAGGGAGGGGAGGGAGGAGAAGGAGGGAGAGGAAGGAGAAGGGAGGGAGAGAGGGAGGGGAGGAAGAGAGGAGGAGAGGAAGAGAGGAGAGAGTGAGGAGAGGAAGAGAGGAGAGAGAGAGGGGAGGAAGAGAGGAGAGAGGGAGGGAGGAAGAGAGGAGAGAGGGAGGGGAGGAGAGAGGAGAGAGGGAGGGAGGAGAGGGAGAGGAGGAGAGGCAGAGGAGGAGAGGGAGGGGAGAGAGGAGAGAGGGAGTGAGAGAGGGAGAGAGGGAGGAGAGAGGGAGGAGAGAGGGAGTGAGAGGGGAGTGAGAGAGGGAGGGAGGGGAGGAGAGGGAGGGGGAGGGAGGGAGGGAGGGAATGAGGAGTAAGGGAGTGAGAGAGGGAGGGGAGGAGAGGGAGTGAGGGGATGAGGATTAAGGGAGTGAGAGAGGGAGTGAGAGAGGGAGTGAGAGAGGGAGTGAGAGAGGGAGTGAGAGAGGGAGTGAGAGAGGGAGGGAATGAGGATTAAGGGAGTGAGAGAAGGGGTGAGGGAGGAGGGAATGTTAATTTCAGCATTTGTCACCTCAAGTACCTCTCCACAGCCACAGAATTCCCTCCATATCAGCATAGTGGAAAGGTCAGAAAGGTGAGATCAACCAATCAGTGGAGTTCTCTGGGTGTCTTGGTGAAACAACATATTAAAAGGATACTTGTGATCGAAGGTGTACCACAGCCTGAAGAGCCAGGCGCTCTCCTGCTTGGTTTTACTGACTTCTGGCATGGTCCCGTCCTACAGAAAGACATTTACACAACATCCATCATGTTCACACCTTCAACCACCATCCTGTGGATCAACTGGGGCCCTCAAATCCAACTCTGGCACTCAAAGCCAGTTCCACTGCGGTTTTTTTTTTTCATTCTTCCCCTCTAATCAGGGACTGATTTAGTAGATGCAATTATTTATCAGGAAGAACAAAAAACCAGCAGGCTCTGGACCTCATAAGGTAAGAGTTGAATATCCCTGCACTTGTTGGATTTGAGAGTTGAATATCCCTGCACTTGTTGGATTTGAGAGTTGAATATCCCTGCACTTGTTGGATTTGAGAGTTGAATATCCCTGCACTTGTTGGATTTGAGAGTTGAATATCCCTGCACTTGTTGGATTTGAGAGTTGAATATCCCTGCACTTGTTGGATTTGAGAGTTGAATATCCCTGCACTTGTTGGATTTGAGAGTTGAATATCCCTGCACTTGTTGGATTTGAGAGTTGAATATCCCTGCACTTGTTGGATTTGAGAGTTGAATATCCCTGCACTTGTTGGATTTGAGAGTTGAATATCCCTGCACTTGTTGGATTTGAGAGTTGAATATCCCTGCACTTGTTGGATTTGAGAGTTGAATATCCCTGCACTTGTTGGATTTGAGAGTTGAATATCCCTGCACTTGTTGGATTTGAGAGTTGAATATCCCTGCACTTGTTGGATTTGAGAGTTGAATATCCCTGCACTTGTTGGATTTGAGAGTTGAATATCCCTGCACTTGTTGGATTTGAGAGTTGAATATCCCTGCACTTGTTGGATTTGAGAGTTGAATATCCCTGCACTTGTTGGATTTGAGAGTTGAATATCCCTGCACTTGTTGGATTTGAGAGTTGAATATCCCTGCACTTGTTGGATTTGAGAGTTGAATATCCCTGCACTTGTTGGATTTGAGAGTTGAATATCCCTGCACTTGTTGGATTTGAGAGTTGAATATCCCTGCACTTGTTGGATTTGAGAGTTGAATATCCCTGCACTTGTTGGATTTGAGAGTTGAATATCCCTGCACTTGTTGGATTTGAGAGTTGAATATCCCTGCACTTGTTGGATTTGAGAGTTGAATATCCCTGCACTTGTTGGATTTGAGAGTTGAATATCCCTGCACTTGTTGGATTTGAGAGTTGAATATCCCTGCACTTGTTGGATTTGAGAGTTGAATATCCCTGCACTTGTTGGATTTGAGAGTTGAATATCCCTGCACTTGTTGGATTTGAGAGTTGAATATCCCTGCACTTGTTGGATTTGAGAGTTGAATATCCCTGCACTTGTTGGATTTGAGAGTTGAATATCCCTGCACTTGTTGGATGGATCATCAGTGTTCCTGAATCCATGACAATGTTGACAGTATTCACACCCGTCTTTCCGTTGTGGAAAACCACTTAGCAGAGGACAGGACACATTGAACAGGAGAGGATGGGAGGGGTCAGTCTATTGGCAGGCTGGTAAAGCAGAGACAGAGGTGTTGTCCCAAATGACCAATACACCAGGGGTAGACAACCCTGTTCCTGGACCCTACACCAGGGGTAGACAACCTTGTTCCTGGACCCTACACACCAGGGGTAGACAACCCTGTTCCTGGACCCTTGACCAGGGGTGACAACCCTGTTCCTGGACCCTATACACCAGGGGTGGATCAACCCTGTTCCTGGACCCATGACACCATGGGACAGACAACCCTGTTCCTGGACCCTACACACCAGGGGACAGACAACCCTGTTCCTGGACCCTAGGACCAGGGGTAGACAACCCTGTTCCTGGACCCTAACCAGGGGAGACAACCCTGTTCCTGGACCCTGACACACCAGGGGTAGACAACCCTGTTCCTGGACCCTACACACCAGGGGTAGACAACCCTGTTCCTGGACCCTACACCAGGGGTAGACAACCCTGTTCCTGGACCCTACACACCAGGGGTAGACAACCCTGTTCCTGGACCCTATACACCAGGGGTAGACAACCCTGTTCCTGGACCCTATACACCAGGGGTAGACAACCCTGTTCCTGGACCCTACACCAGGGGTAGACAACCCTGTTCCTGGACCCTACACACCAGGGGTAGACAACCCTGTTCCTGGACCCTACACACCAGGGGTAGACAACCCTGTTCCTGGACCCTATACACCAGGGGTAGACAACCCTGTTTCTGGACCCTACACACCAGGGGTAGACAACCTTGTTCGTGGACCCTACACCAGGGGTAGACAACCCTGTTCCTGGACCCTATACACCAGGGGTAGACAACCCTGTTCCTGGACCCTACACACCAGGGGTAGACAACCCTGTTCCTGGATCCTACACACCAGGGGTAGACAACCCTGTTCCTGGACCCTACACACCAGGGGTAGACAACCCTGTTCCTGGACCCTACACACCAGGGGTAGACAACCCTGTTCCTGGACCCTACACCAGGGGTAGACAACCCTGTTCCTGGACCCTACACACCAGGGGTAGACAACCCTGTTCCTGGACCCTACACACCAGGGGTAGACAACCCTGTTCCTGGACCCTACACACCAGGGGTAGACAACCCTGTTCCTGGACCCTACACACCAGGGGTAGACAACCCTGTTCCTGGACCCTATACACCAGGGGTAGACAACCCTGTTCCTGGACCCTACACCAGGGGTAGACAACCCTGTTCCTGGACCCTACACACCAGGGGTAGACAACCCTGTTCCTGGACCCTACACACCAGGGGTAGACAACCCTGTTCCTGGACCCTACACACCAGGGGTAGACAACCCTGTTCCTGGACCCTACACCAGGGGTAGACAACCCTGTTCCTGGACCCTACACACCAGGGGTAGACAACCCTGTTCCTGGACCCTACACACCAGGGGTAGACAACCCTGTTCCTGGACCCTATACACCAGGGGTAGACAACCCTGTTCCTGGACCCTACACACCAGGGGTAGACAACCCTGTTCCTGGACCCTACACACCAGGGGTAGACAACCCTGTTCCTGGACCCTACACACCAGGGGTAGACAACCCTGTTCCTGGACCCTACACACCAGGGGTAGACAACCCTGTTCCTGGACCCTACACCAGGGGTAGACAACCCTGTTCCTGGACCCTACACACCAGGGGTAGACAACCCTGTTCCTGGACCCTACACCAGGGGTAGACAACCCTGTTCCTGGACCCTACACCAGGGGTAGACAACCCTGTTCCTGGACCCTATACACCAGGGGTAGACAACCCTGTTCCTGGACCCTACACCAGGGGTAGACAACCCTGTTCCTGGACCCTACACCAGGGGTAGACAACCCTGTTCCTGGACCCTACACACCAGGGGTAGACAACCCTGTTCCTGGACCCTACACACCAGGGGTAGACAACCCTGTTCCTGGACCCTACACCAGGGGTAGACAACCCTGTTCCTGGACCCTACACACCAGGGGTAGACAACCCTGTTCCTGGACCCTACACCAGGGGTAGACAACCCTGTTCCTGGACCCTACACCAGGGGTAGACAACCCTGTTCCTGGACCCTACACACCAGGGGTAGACAACCCTGTTCCTGGAACCTACACACCAGGGGTAGACAACCCTGTTCCTGGACCCTATACACCAGGGGTAGACAACCCTGTTCCTGGACCCTACACACCAGGGGTAGACAACCCTGTTCCTGGACCCTACACACCAGGGGTAGACAACCCTGTTCCTGGACCCTACACCAGGGGTAGACAACCCTGTTCCTGGACCCTACACCAGGGGTAGACAACCCTGTTCCTGGAACCTACACACCAGGGGTAGACAACCCTGTTCCTGGAACCTACACACCAGGGGTAGACAACCCTGTTCCTGGACCCTATACACCAGAGGTAGACAACCCTGTTCCTGTACCCTACACACCAGGGGTAGACAACCCTGTTCCTGGACCCTATACACCAGGGGTAGACAACCCTGTTCCTGGACCCTACACCAGGGGTAGACAACCCTGTTCCTGGACCCTACACACCAGTGTTAAAGTGCTGACAGTTTTAGACAGTAGGCTGTACCCTGACAGTTATAGACAGTAGGCTGTACCCTGACAGTTATAGACAGTAGCCAGTAGGCTGTACCCTGACAGTTATAGACAGTAGGCTGTACCCTGACAGTTATAGACAGTAGGCTGTACCCTGACAGTTATAGACAGTAGCCAGTAGGCTGTACCCTGACAGTTTTAGACAGTAGGCTGTACCCTGACAGTTATAGACACACAGGAAACAACTTTGACTGTTTTCAGTCTTAACCTGATAGGCCATGAACCCTGAACCAACCACAACATCCGGCAACCAGTAGAAGGAGGAAGTGACATCAAAGTTGACTGATGAAGAAGAGTCTCTTTCCCCTGATGCCAGAACAGTTTATATCTCTCCAGTGGAGGGCAGGGGAGAAGTCTTAAACTTCCTCTTCAGAGTTGTAATGGTAGAAAACACCAGTTCCTCTTAGAGAGATATTTATAACTTGTCAGAAATGTCCAGATCAACCCGCCTACAGATCAGTTAGGTTTTTTTTAGCACATAGATATTGTTGTATTTTTCTTGTCACTCAAATATCCCATGAATACACATGAGACAGGGCAAACATGTATAGAATTCAAAGAAAATGTGCTTTAAAACAGCAAATTATTCTTTATATCACAATGACAAGATGTGTAGAATTGCAGAGGTAATAAACTTTAACAAAATGTTCTCCACCAACAAGAGGGAACAGATGGTGTCATGAACAGGGCTTGAATAACCAGAGGGAACAGGGCTTGAATAACCAGAGGGAACAGGGCTTGAATAACCAGAGGGAACAGGGCTTGAATAACCAGAGGGAACAGGGCTTGAATAACCAGAGGGAACAGGGCTTGAATAACCAGAGGGAACAGGGCTTGAATAACCAGAGGGAACAGGGCTTGAATAACCAGAGGGAACAGGGCTTGAATAACCAGAGGGAACAGGGCTTGAATAACCAGAGGGAACAGGGCTTGAATAACCAGAGGGAACAGGGCTTGAATAACCAGAGGGAACAGGGCTTGAATAACCAGAGGGAACAGGGCTTGAATAACCAGAGGGAACAGGGCTTGAATAACCAGAGGGAACAGGGCTTGAATAACCAGAGGGGCTTGAACAGGGCTTGGCTTGAATAACCAGAGGGAACAGGGCTTGAATAACCAGAGGAACAGGGCTTGAATAACCAGAGGGAACAGGGCTTGAATAACCAGAGGGAACAGGGCTTGAATAACCAGAGGGAACAGGGCTTGAATAACCAGAGGGAACAGGGCTTGAATAACCAGAGGGAACAGGGCTTGAATAACCAGAGGGAACAGGGCTTGAATAACCAGAGGGAACAGGGCTTGAATAACCAGAGGGAACAGGGCTTGAATAACCAGAGGGAACAGGGCTTGAATAACCAGAGGGAACAGGGCTTGAATAACCAGAGGGAACAGGGCTTGAATAACCAGAGGGAACAGGGCTTGAATAACCAGAGGGAACAGGGCTTGAATAGAGAATAGGGTTCTGGTCTACCAGAGGGAACAGGGCTTGAATAACCAGAGGGAACAGGGCTTGAATAACCAGAGGGAACAGGGCTTGAATAACCAGAGGGAACAGGGCTTGAATAACCAGAGGGAACAGGGCTTGAATAACCAGAGGGAACAGGGCTTGAATAACCAGAGGGAACAGGGCTTGAATAACCAGAGGGAACAGGGCTTGAATAACCAGTAGAGGGGACAATGGGACACACAGAGATAAACAGATGGGCTCTGGTCTAAAGTAGTGCACTATAAAGGGAATAGGGTTCTGGTCTAAAGTAGTGCACTATATAGAGAATAGGGTTCTGGTCTAAAGTAGTGCACTATATAGGGAATAGGGTTCTGGTCTAAAGTAGTGAACTATATAGGGAATAGGGCTCTGGTCTAAAGTAGTGCACTATATAGGGAATAGGGTTCTGGTCTAAAGTAGTGAACTATATAGGGAATAGGGCTCTGGTCTAAAGTAGTGCACTATATAGGGAATAGGGCTCTGGTCTATAGTAGTACCACTATATAGGGAATAGGGCTCTGGTCTAAAGTAGTGCACTATATAGGGAATAGGATGCCATTGAGGACAGAACCATAGACTCACCCCTTGAAAGAGCAGGAAGTTATCTCCACATTGTTGCAGGTCTTGATCTGGATCCACTCCGACCCTGTAGAGGTCAGGACAGGTTAAAGTTATCCACTCTGACCCTGTAGAGGTCAGGACAGGTTAAAGATATCCACTCTGACCCTGTAGAGGTCAGGACAGGTTAGGATATCCATATCCACTCCGACCCTGTAGAGAGTTCAGGACAGGTTAAAGATATCCACTCTGACCCTGTAGAGAGGCCAGGACAGGTTAAAGATAGTTTGGAACCACCAAGACTCTTCCTAGAGTTGGCCTCCCGGCCAAACTGAGCAATTGGGGGAGAAGGGCCTTGGCCAGGGAGGTGACCAAGAACCCCAATGGTCACTCTGACAGAGCTCTAGAGTTCCTCTGTGGAGATGGGAGAACCTTCTAGAAGGACAACCATCTCTGCAGTACTCCACCAATCAGGGCTTTATGGTAGTGGCCAGACAGAAGCCACTCAGTAAAAAGCACATGACAGCCCACTTAGAATTTGTCAAAAGGCACCTAAAGACATCCCATATAAACCCAGTCACATCCCATATAAACCCAGTCACATCCCATATAAACCCAGTCACATCCCATATAAACCCAGTCACATCCCATATAAACCCAGTCACATCCCATATAAACCCAGTCACATCCCATATAAACCCAGTCACATCCCATATAAACCCAGTCACACCCCATATAAACCCAGTCACACCCCATATAAACCCAGTCACACCCCATGTAAACCCAGTCACACTATCACATCCCATGTAAACCCAGTCACACTATCACATCCCATGTAAACCCAGTCACACTATCACATCCCATGTAAACCCAGTCACACTATCACATCCCATGTAAACCCAGTCACACTATCACATCCCATGTAAACCCAGTCACACTATCACATCCCATGTAAACCCAGTCACACTATCACATCCCATGTAAACCCAGTCACACTATCACATCCCATGTAAACCCAGTCACACTATCACATCCCATGTAAACCCAGTCACACTATCACATCCCATGTAAACCCAGTCACACTATCACATCCCATGTAAACCCAGTCACACTATCACATCCCATGTAAACCCAGTCACACTATCACATCCCATGTAAACCCAGTCACACTATCACATCCCATGTAAACCCAGTCACATCCCATATAAACCCAGTCACATCCCATATAAACCCAGTCACACTATCACATCCCATGTAAACCCAGTCACACTATCACATCCCATGTAAACCCAGTCACACTATCACATCCCATGTAAACCCAGTCACACTATCACATCCCATGTAAACCCAGTCACATCCCATATAACTGGCTGACTGACTGGTGTCTATGGATGTTATGCTTAGTGGGTAGACTGACTGACTGGTGTCTATGGATATTATGCTTAGTGGGTAGACTGACTGACTGGTGTCTATGGATATTATGCTCAGTGGGTAGACTGACTGACTGGTGTCTATGGATATTATCCTCAGTGGGTAGACTGACTGACTGGTGTTAGTGGATATTATGCTCAGTGGGGTAGACTGACTGACTGGTGTCTATGGATATTATGCTCAGTGGGTAGACTGACTGACTGGTGTTTCTGGATATTATGCTCAGTGGGCAGACTGACTGACTGGTGTTTCTGGATATTATGCTCAGTGGGCAGACTGACTGACTGGTGTTAGTGGACATTATGCTCAGTGGGCAGACTGACGTCTATGGATATTATGCTCAGTGGGGTAGACTGACTGACTGGTGTTAGTGGATATTATGCTCAGTGGGGTAGACTGACTGACTGGTGTCTATGGATATTATGCTCAGTGGGCAGACTGACTGACTGGTGTCTATGGATATTATGCTCAGTGGGGTAGACTGACTGACTGGTGTCTATGGATATTATGCTCAGTGGGCAGACTGACTGACTGGTGTTAGTGGATATTATGCTCAGTGGGTAGACTGACTGACTGGTGTCTATGGATATTATGCTCAGTGGGTAGACTGACTGACTGGTGTTAGTGGATATTATGCTCAGTGGGTAGACTGACTGACTGGTGTTAGTGGATATTATGCTCAGTGGGGTAGACTGACTGACTGGTGTTAGTGGATATTATGCTCAGTGGGGTAGACTGACTGGTGTCTATGGATATTATGCTCAGTGGGGTAGACTGACTGGTGTCTATGGATATTATGCTCAGTGGGTAGACTGACTGACTGGTGTTAGTGGATATTATGCTCAGTGGGGTAGACTGACTGACTGGTGTTAGTGGATATTATGCTCAGTGGGTAGACTGACTGACTGGTGTTAGTGGACATTATGCTCAGTGGGGTAGACTGACTGACTGGTGTTAGTGGATATTATGCTCAGTGGGTAGACTGACTGACTGGTGTTAGTGGATATTATGCTCAGTGGGTAGACTGGTGTCTAAGGACATTATGCTCAGTGGGGTAGACTGGTGTCTAAGGACATTATGCTCAGTGGGGTAGACTGACTGGTGTCTATGGATATTATGCTCAGTGGGGTAGACTGGTGTCTAAGGACATTATGCTCAGTGGGGTAGACTGACTGACTGGTGTCTATGGATATTATGCTCAGTGGGTAGACTGACTGACTGGTGTCTATGGATATTATGCTCAGTGGGGTAGACTGACTGACTGGTGTCTATGGATATTATGCTCAGTGGGGTAGACTGACTGACTGGTGTCTATGGATATTATGCTCAGTGGGCAGACTGACTGACTGGTGTTAGTGGATATTATGCTCAGTGGGTAGACTGGTGTCTAAGGATATTATGCTCAGTGGGGTAGACTGACTGACTGGTGTCTATGGATATTATGCTCAGTGGGTAGACTGGTGTCTAAGGACATTATGCTCAGTGGGGTAGACTGGTGTCTAAGGACATTATGCTCAGTGGGGTAGACTGGTGTCTAAGGATATTATGCTCAGTGGGGTAGACTGACTGACTGGTGTTAGTGGATATTATGCTCAGTGGGTAGACTGGTGTCTAAGGACATTATGCTCAGTGGGGTAGACTGGTGTCTAAGGACATTATGCTCAGTGGGGTAGACTGACTGGTGTCTATGGATATTATGCTCAGTGGGGTAGACTGGTGTCTATGGATATTATGCTCAGTGGGTAGACTGACTGACTGGTGTTAGTGGATATTATGCTCAGTGGGGTAGACTGACTGACTGGTGTCTATGGATATTATGCTCAGTGGGGTAGACTGACTGACTGGTGTCTATGGATATTATGCTCAGTGGGCAGACTGACTGACTGGTGTTAGTGGATATTATGCTCAGTGGGGTAGACTGACTGACTGGTGTTAGTGGATATTATGCTCAGTGGGCAGACTGACTGACTGGTGTTAGTGGATATTATGCTCAGTGGGCAGACTGACTGACTGGTGTTAGTGGATATTATGCTCAGTGGGGTAGACTGACTGACTGGTGTTAGTGGATATTATGCTCAGTGGGTAGACTGGTGTCTAAGGATATTATGCTCAGTGGGGTAGACTGACTGACTGGTGTTAGTGGATATTATGCTCAGTGGGCAGACTGACTGACTGGTGTCTATGGATATTATGCTCAGTGGGCAGACTGACTGACTGGTGTTAGTGGATATTATGCTCAGTGGGCAGACTGACTGACTGGTGTCTATGGATATTATGCTCAGTGGGGTAGACTGACTGACTGGTGTTAGTGGATATTATGCTCAGTGGGGTAGACTGACTGACTGGTGTTAGTGGATATTATGCTCAGTGGGGTAGACTGACTGACTGGTGTTAGTGGATATTATGCTCAGTGGGTAGACTGGTGTCTAAGGATATTATGCTCAGTGGGGTAGACTGACTGACTGGTGTTAGTGGATATTATGCTCAGTGGGCAGACTGACTGACTGGTGTCTATGGATATTATGCTCAGTGGGCAGACTGACTGACTGGTGTTAGTGGATATTATGCTCAGTGGGCAGACTGACTGACTGGTGTCTATGGATATTATGCTCAGTGGGGTAGACTGACTGACTGGTGTTAGTGGATATTATGCTCAGTGGGGTAGACTGACTGACTGGTGTTAGTGGATATTATGCTCAGTGGGGTAGACTGACTGACTGGTGTCTATGGATATTATGCTCAGTGGGTAGACTGACTGACTGGTGTCTATGGATATTATGCTCAGTGGGGTAGACTGACTGACTGGTGTCTATGGATATTATGCTCAGTGGGGTAGACTGACTGACTGGTGTCTATGGATATTATGCTCAGTGGGTAGACTGGTGTCTAAGGACATTATGCTCAGTGGGGTAGACTGACTGACTGGTGTTTCTGGATATTATGCTCAGTTAGCTGATGTGTAATAGTAATATAGAGAGACAGACAGACATGAGGGCCGACTGTGATGATGAAAGACAGAGAGCTATAATCTTTATAATCAGTCAGCTTAGTAAAGCATTAATTGGCATCCATCTCAGATACATACGAGTTTGTGTTTTGGGTAGTGCACTACACATGCACTGATCCCATCCTGGCAGGAAGACAGACACAGCAGCTGGAGCTGACCTGATGAGGACACAGAGGATCAGTCTGGTCTAGGCTACCCTAGGGGACACGGCACTGCTGCCAGACCCTGAGCTCACCTCAATTATTTATTTTTCTTTTTATAGTTATATCGTTCAATTTTGTTAGTTTTGTCTAAATCTAAGTGCGTCGTCGCAAGTTTAAAAGTGTATTGTTCGTGGCATGTGTGACGACCTCAATCCTAATCACTGTATTATGAAAACGTTAGAATCACTACCAGAGGTTATATTGTATTACAACCTGTAATTAAAATGGATTTTGGGGGGGTATGTATCATTTGATTTACATGTCTACTACTTTGAATATTCTTATTATGAAACAAACGAGGAGAAGACAAAAAAAACAGAAAAATTGAGCGTGCATAACTATTCAACCCCCCAAAGTCAATCATTTGCAGAGCCAACTTTTGCAGCAATTACAGCTGCACGTCTCTTGGGGTATAAGCTTGGCACCATCTGGCCACTGGCCACAGTCCTTACCCCAAACCCTACCCTACCGACAGCAGACTCCCTAACCCTACCCTACCGACAGCAGACTCCCTAACCCTACCCTACCGACAGCAGACTCCCTAACCCTACCGACAGCAGACTCCCTAACCCTACCGACAGCAGACTCCCTAACCCTACCGACAGCAGACTCCCTAACCCTACCGACAGCAGACTCCCTAACCCTACCCTACCGACAGCAGACTCCCTAACCCTACCCTACCGAAAGCAGACTCCCTAACCCTACCCTACCGACAGCAGACTCCCTAACCCTACCCTACCGACAGCAGACTCCCTAACCCTACCCTACCGACAGCAGACTCCCTAACCCTACCCTACCGACAGCAGACTCCCTAACCCTACCGACAGCAGACTCCCTAACCCTACCCTACCGACAGCAGACTCCCTAACCCTACCGACAGCAGACTCCCTAACCCTACCGACAGCAGACTCCCTAACCCTACCGACAGCAGACTCCCTAACCCTACCCTACCGACAGCAGACTCCCTAACCCTACCCTACCGACAGCAGACTCCCTAACCCTACCAACAGCAGACTCCCTAACCCTACCGACAGCAGACTCCCTAACCCTACCGACAGCAGACTCCCTAACCCTACACTACCGACAGCAGACTCCCTAACCCTACTCTACCGACAGCAGACTCCCTAACCCTACTCTACCGACAGCAGACTCCCTAACCCTACTCTACCGACAGCAGACTCCCTAACCCTACTCTACCGACAGCAGACTCCCTAACCCTACCCTACCGACAGCAGACTCCCTAACCCTACCGACAGCAGACTCCCTAACCCTACCCTACCGACAGCAGACTCCCTAACCCTACCCTACCGACAGCAGACTCCCTAACCCTACCCTACCGACAGCAGACTCCCTAACCCTACCCTACCGACAGCAGACTCCCTAACCCTACCCTACCGACAGCAGACTCCCTAACCCTACCCTACCGACAGCAGACTCCCTAACCCTACCCTACCGACAGCAGACTCCCTAACCCTACTCTACCGACAGCAGACTCCCTAACCCTACTCTACCGACAGCAGACTCCCTAACCCTACCCTACCGACAGCAGACTCCCTAACCCTACCCTACCGACAGCAGACTCCCTAACCCTACTCTACCGACAGCAGACTCCCTAACCCTACTCTACCGACAGCAGACTCCCTAACCCTACCCTACCGACAGCAGACTCGCTAACCCTACCGACAGCAGACTCCCTAACCCTACCCTACCGACAGCAGACTCCCTAACCCTACTCTACCGACAGCAGACTCCCTAACCCTACTCTACCGACAGCAGACTCCCTAACCCTACTCTACCGACAGCAGACTCCCTAACCCTACTCTACCGACAGCAGACTCCCTAACCCTACCGACAGCAGACTCCCTAACCCTACCCTACCGACAGCAGACTCCCTAACCCTACCCTACCGACAGCAGACTCCCTAACCCTACCCTACCGACAGCAGACTCCCTAACCCTACCCTACCGACAGCAGACTCCCTAACCCTACCCTACCGACAGCAGACTCCCTAACCCTACCCTACCGACAGCAGACTCCCTAACCCTACCCTACCGACAGCAGACTCCCTAACCCTACCCTACCGACAGCAGACTCCCTAACCCTACCCTACCGACAGCAGACTCCCTAACCCTACCCTACCGACAGCAGACTCCCTAACCCTACCCTACCGACAGCAGACTCCCTAACCCTACCCTACCGACAGCAGACTCCCTAACCCTACTCTACCGACAGCAGACTCCCTAACCCTACTCTACCGACAGCAGACTCCCTAACCCTACTCTACCGACAGCAGACTCCCTAACCCTACTCTACCGACAGCAGACTCCCTAACCCTACTCTACCGACAGCAGACTCCCTAACCCTACTCTACCGACAGCAGACTCCCTAACCCTACTCTACCGACAGCAGACTCCCTAACCCTACCCTACCGACAGCAGACTCCCTAACCCTACCCTACCGACAGCAGACTCCCTAACCCTACCCTACCGACAGCAGACTCCCTAACCCTACCCTACCGACAGCAGACTCCCTAACCCTACCCTACCGACAGCAGACTCCCTAACCCTACCCTACCGACAGCAGACTCCCTAACCCTACCCTACCGACAGCAGACTCCCTAACCCTACCCTACCGACAGCAGACTCCCTAACCCTACCCTACCGACAGCAGACTCCCTAACCCTACCCTACCGACAGCAGACTCCCTAACCCTACCCTACCGACAGCAGACTCCCTAACCCTACCCTACCGACAGCAGACTCCCTAACCCTACCCTACCGACAGCAGACTCCCTAACCCTACCCTACCGACAGCAGACTCCCTAACCCTACCCTACCGAC
Organism: Oncorhynchus keta; assembly: GCF_023373465.1. Taxonomy (NCBI): domain Eukaryota; kingdom Metazoa; phylum Chordata; class Actinopteri; order Salmoniformes; family Salmonidae; genus Oncorhynchus; species Oncorhynchus keta. The sequence continues at coordinate 57,026,717 of NC_068442.1, forward strand.
AGCAGACTCCCTAACCCTACCCTACCGACAGCAGACTCCCTAACCCTACCCTACCGACAGCAGACTCCCTAACCCTACCGACAGCAGACTCCCTAACCCTACCGACAGCAGACTCCCTAACCCTACCCTACCGACAGCAGACTCCCTAACCCTACCCTACCGACAGCAGACTCCCTAACCCTACCGACAGCATACTCCCTAACCCTACCCTACCGACAGCATACTCCCTAACCCTACCCTACCGACAGCAGACTCCCCAACCCTACCCTACCGACAGCAGACTCCCCAACCCTACCCTACCGACAGCAGACTCGCCAACCCTACTCTACCGACAGCAGACTCCCCAACCCTACCGACAGCAGACTCCCCAACCCTACCGACAGCAGACTCCCCAACCCTACCGACAGCAGACTCCCCAACCCTACCGACAGCAGACTCCCCAACCCTACCGACAGCAGACTCCCCAACCCTACCGACAGCAGACTCCCCAACCCTACCGACAGCAGACTCCCCAACCCTACCGACAGCAGACTCCCCAACCCTACCGACAGCAGACTCCCCAACCCTACCGACAGCAGACTCCCCAACCCTACCGACAGCAGACTCCCCAACCCTACCGACAGCAGACTCCCCAACCCTACCGACAGCAGACTCCCCAACCCTACCGACAGCAGACTCCCCAACCCTACCGACAGCAGACTCCCCAACCCTACCGACAGCAGACTCCCCAACCCTACCGACAGCAGACTCCCCTAACCCTACCGACAGCAGACTCCCCAACCCTACCGACAGCAGACTCCCCAACCCTACCGACAGCAGACTCCCCAACCCTACCGACAGCAGACTCCCTAACCCTACCCTACCGACAGCAGACTCCCTAACCCTACTCTACCGACAGCAGACTCCCCAACCCTACTCTACCGACAGCAGACTCCCCAACCCTACTCTACCGACAGCAGACTCCCCAACCCTACTCTACCGACAGCAGACTCCCTAACCCTACTCTACCGACAGCAGACTCCCTAACCCTACTCTACCGACAGCAGACTCCCTAACCCTACCCTACCGACAGCAGACTCCCTAACCCTACCCTACCGACAGCAGACTCCCTAACCCTACCCTACCGACAGCAGACTCCCTAACCCTACCCTACCGACAGCAGACTCCCTAACCCTACCCTACCGACAGCAGACTCCCTAACCCTACCCTACCGACAGCAGACTCCCTAACCCTACCCTACCGACAGCAGACTCCCTAACCCTACCCTACCGACAGCAGACTCCCTAACCCTACCGACAGCAGACTCCCTAACCCTACCGACAGCAGACTCCCTAACCCTACCCTACCGACAGCAGACTCCCTAACCCTACCCTACCGACAGCAGACTCCCTAACCCTACCGACAGCATACTCCCTAACCCTACCCTACCGACAGCATACTCCCTAACCCTACCCTACCGACAGCAGACTCCCCAACCCTACCCTACCGACAGCAGACTCCCCAACCCTACCCTACCGACAGCAGACTCGCCAACCCTACTCTACCGACAGCAGACTCCCCAACCCTACCGACAGCAGACTCCCCAACCCTACCGACAGCAGACTCCCCAACCCTACCGACAGCAGACTCCCCAACCCTACCGACAGCAGACTCCCCAACCCTACCGACAGCAGACTCCCCAACCCTACCGACAGCAGACTCCCCAACCCTACCGACAGCAGACTCCCCAACCCTACCGACAGCAGACTCCCCAACCCTACCGACAGCAGACTCCCCAACCCTACCGACAGCAGACTCCCCAACCCTACCGACAGCAGACTCCCCAACCCTACCGACAGCAGACTCCCCAACCCTACCGACAGCAGACTCCCCAACCCTACCGACAGCAGACTCCCCAACCCTACCGACAGCAGACTCCCCAACCCTACCGACAGCAGACTCCCCAACCCTACCGACAGCAGACTCCCCAACCCTACCGACAGCAGACTCCCCAACCCTACCGACAGCAGACTCCCTAACCCTACTCTACCGACAGCAGACTCCCTAACCCTACCGACAGCAGACTCCCTAACCCTACCGACAGCAGACTCCCTAACCCTACCGACAGCAGACTCCCCTACCCTACCGACAGCAGACTCCCTAACCCTACCGACAGCAGACTCCCTAACCCTACCGACAGCAGACTCCCTAACCCTACTCTACCGACAGCAGACTCCCTAACCCTACTCTACCGACAGCAGACTCCCTAACCCTACTCTACCGACAGCAGACTCCCTACCCTACCGACAGCAGACTCGCTAACCCTACCGACAGCAGACTCGCTAACCCTACCGACAGCAGACTCCCCTACCCTACCCTACCGACAGCAGACTCCCTAACCCTACCCTACCGACAGCAGACTCCCTAACCCTACCCTACCGACAGCAGACTCCCTAACCCTACTCTACCGACAGCAGACTCCCTACCCCTACTCTACCGACAGCAGACTCCCTACTCTACCGACAGCAGACTCCCCAACCCTACCGACAGCAGACTCGCTAACCCTACCGACAGCAGACTCGCTAACCCTACCGACAGCAGACTCCCTACCCTACCGACAGCAGACTCCCTAACCCTACCCTACCGACAGCAGACTCCCTAACCCTACCGACAGCAGACTCCCTAACCCTACCCTACCGACAGCAGACTCCCTAACCCTACCCTACCGACAGCAGACTCCCTAACCCTACCCTACCGACAGCAGACTCCCTAACCCTACCCTACCGACAGCAGACTCCCTAACCCTACCGACAGCAGACTCCCTAACCCTACCCTACCGACAGCAGACTCCCTAACCCTACCCTACCGACAGCAGACTCCCTAACCCACCCTACCGACAGGAGACTCCCTAACCCACCCTACCGACAGCAGACTCCTAACCCACCCTACCGACAGCAGACTCCCTAACCCTACCGACAGCAGACTCCCTAACCCTACCGACAGCAGACTCCCTAACCCTACCGACAGCAGACTCCCTAACCCTACCGACAGCAGACTCCCTAACCCTACCGACAGCAGACTCCCTAACCCTACCGACAGCAGACTCCCCAACCCTACCGACAGCAGACTCCCCAACCCTACCGACAGCAGACTCCCCAACCCTACCGACAGCAGACTCCCCAACCCTACCGACAGCAGACTCCCCAACCCTACCGACAGCAGACTCCCTAACCCTACCCTACCGACAGCAGACTCCCTAACCCTACCCTACCGACAGCAGACTCCCTACCCTACCCTACCGACAGCAGACTCCCTACCCTACCCTACCGACAGCAGACTCCCTACCCTACCCTACCGACAGCAGACTCCCTACCCTACCGACAGCAGACTCCCTACCCTACCGACAGCAGACTCCCTACCCTACCGACAGCAGACTCCCTACCCTACCGACAGCAGACTCCCTACCCTACCGACAGCAGACTCCCTACCCTACCCTACCGACAGCAGACTCCCTAACCTACCCTACCGACAGCAGACTCCCTAACCTACCCTACCGACAGCAGACTCCCTAACCTACCCTACCGACAGCAGACTCCCTAACCTACCCTACCGACAGCAGACTCCCTACCCTACACTACCGACAGCAGACTCCCTAACCCTACCCTACCGACAGCAGACTCCCTACCCTACCCTACCGACAGCAGACTCCCTAACCTATGCTACCGACAGCAGACTCCCTAACCCTACCCTACCGACAGCAGACTCCCTAACCCTACTCTACCGACAGCAGACTCCCTACCCTACCGACAGCAGACTCCCTAACCCTACCGACAGCAGACTCGCTAACCCTACCGACAGCAGACTCCCTAACCCTACCCTACCGACAGCAGACTCCCTAACCCTACCCTACCGACAGCAGACTCCCCTAACCCTACCCTACCGACAGCAGACTCCCTAACCCTACCCTACCGACAGCAGACTCCCTAACCCTACCGACAGCAGACTCCCTAACCCTACCCTACCGACAGCAGACTCCCTAACCCTACCCTACCCTCCCTAACCCTACCCTACCGACAGCAGACTCCCTACCCTACCCTACCCTCCCTAACCCTACCCTACCGACAGCAGACTCCCCAACCCTACCGACAGCAGACTCCCCAACCCTACCGACAGCAGACTCCCCAACCCTACCGACAGCAGACTCCCCAACCCTACCGACAGCAGACTCCCCAACCCTACCGACAGCAGACTCCCCAACCCTACCGACAGCAGACTCCCCAACCCTACCGACAGCAGACTCCCCAACCCTACCGACAGCAGACTCCCCAACCCTACCCTACCAACAGCAGACTCCCCAACCCTACCGACAGCAGACTCCCCAACCCTACCCTACCGACAGCAGACTCCCCAACCCTACCCTACCGACAGCAGACTCCCCAACCCTACCGACAGCAGACTCCCCAACCCTACCAACAGCAGACTCCCCAACCCTACCGACAGCAGACTCCCCAACCCTACCCTACCGACAGCAGACTCCCCAACCCTACCCTACCGACAGCAGACTCCCCAACCCTACCCTACCGACAGCAGACTCCCCAACCCTACCGACAGCAGACTCCCCAACCCTACCCTACCAACAGCAGACTCCCCAACCCTACCGACAGCAGACTCCCCAACCCTACCCTACCGACAGCAGACTCCCCAACCCTACCCTACCGACAGCAGACTCCCCAACCCTACCCTACCGACAGCAGACTCCCCAACCCTACCCTACCGACAGCAGACTCCCCAACCCTACCCTACCGACAGCAGACTCCCCAACCCTACCGACAGCAGACTCCCCAACCCTACCCTACCGACAGCAGACTCCCTAACCCTACCCTACCGACAGCAGACTCCCTAACCCTACCCTACCGACAGCAGACTCCCTAACCCTACCCTACCGACAGCAGACTCCCTAACCCTACCCTACCGACAGCAGACTCCCTAACCCTACCCTACCGACAGCAGACTCCCTAACCCTACCCTACCGACAGCAGACTCCCTAACCCTACCCTACCGACAGCAGACTCCCTAACCCTACCCTACCGACAGCAGACTCCCTAACCCTACCGACAGCAGACTCCCTAACCCTACCGACAGCAGACTCCCTAACCCTACCCTACCGACAGCAGACTCCCTAACCCTACCCTACCACAGCAGACTCCCTAACCCTACCGACAGCATACTCCCTAACCCTACCCTACCGACAGCATACTCCCTAACCCTACCCTACCGACAGCAGACTCCCCAACCCTACCCTACCGACAGCAGACTCCCCAACCCTACCCTACCGACAGCAGACTCCCTAACCCTACCCTACCGACAGCAGACTCCCCAACCCTACCGACAGCAGACTCCCCAACCCTACCGACAGCAGACTCCCCAACCCTACCGACAGCAGACTCCCCAACCCTACCGACAGCAGACTCCCCAACCCTACCGACAGCAGACTCCCCAACCCTACCGACAGCAGACTCCCCAACCCTACCGACAGCAGACTCCCCAACCCTACCGACAGCAGACTCCCCAACCCTACCGACAGCAGACTCCCCAACCCTACCGACAGCAGACTCCCCAACCCTACCGACAGCAGACTCCCCAACCCTACCGACAGCAGACTCCCCAACCCTACCGACAGCAGACTCCCCAACCCTACCGACAGCAGACTCCCCAACCCTACCGACAGCAGACTCCCCAACCCTACCGACAGCAGACTCCCCAACCCTACCGACAGCAGACTCCCCAACCCTACCGACAGCAGACTCCCCAACCCTACCGACAGCAGACTCCCCAACCCTACCGACAGCAGACTCCCCAACCCTACCGACAGCAGACTCCCTAACCCTACCCTACCGACAGCAGACTCCCTAACCCTACTCTACCGACAGCAGACTCCCTAACCCTACTCTACCGACAGCAGACTCCCTAACCCTACTCTACCGACAGCAGACTCCCTAACCCTACTCTACCGACAGCAGACTCCCTAACCCTACTCTACCGACAGCAGACTCCCTAACCCTACTCTACCGACAGCAGACTCCCTAACCCTACCCTACCGACAGCAGACTCCCCTAACCCTACCCTACCGACAGCAGACTCCCTAACCCTACCCTACCGACAGCAGACTCCCTAACCCTACCCTACCGACAGCAGACTCCCTAACCCTACCCTACCGACAGCAGACTCCCTAACCCTACCCTACCGACAGCAGACTCCCTAACCCTACCCTACCGACAGCAGACTCCCTAACCCTACCCTACCGACAGCAGACTCCCCTAACCCTACCGACAGCAGACTCCCTAACCCTACCGACAGCAGACTCCCTAACCCTACCCTACCGACAGCAGACTCCCTAACCCTACCCTACCGACAGCAGACTCCCTAACCCTACCGACAGCATACTCCCTAACCCTACCCTACCGACAGCATACTCCCTAACCCTACCCTACCGACAGCAGACTCCCCAACCCTACCCTACCGACAGCAGACTCCCCAACCCTACCCTACCGACAGCAGACTCGCCAACCCTACTCTACCGACAGCAGACTCCCCAACCCTACCGACAGCAGACTCCCCAACCCTACCGACAGCAGACTCCCCAACCCTACCGACAGCAGACTCCCCAACCCTACCGACAGCAGACTCCCCAACCCTACCGACAGCAGACTCCCCAACCCTACCGACAGCAGACTCCCCAACCCTACCGACAGCAGACTCCCCAACCCTACCGACAGCAGACTCCCCAACCCTACCGACAGCAGACTCCCCAACCCTACCTACAGCAGACTCCCCAACCCTACCCACAGCAGACTCCCCAACCCTACCGACAGAGACTCCCCAACCCTACCGACAGCAGACTCCCCAACCCTACCGACAGCAGACTCCCCTAACCCTACCGACAGCAGACTCCCCAACCCTACCGACAGCAGACTCCCCAACCCTACCGACAGCAGACTCCCCAACCCTACCGACAGCAGACTCCCCAACCCTACCGACAGCAGACTCCCTAACCCTACTCTACCGACAGCAGACTCGCTAACCCTACCGACAGCAGACTCCCCTAACCCTACCGACAGCAGACTCCCCCTAACCCTACCGACAGCAGACTCCCTACCCTACCGACAGCAGACTCCCTAACCCTACCGACAGCAGACTCCCTAACCCTACCGACAGCAGACTCCCTAACCCTACTCTACCGACAGCAGACTCCCTAACCCTACTCTACCGACAGCAGACTCCCTAACCCTACTCTACCGACAGCAGACTCCCTACCCTACCGACAGCAGACTCGCTAACCCTACCGACAGCAGACTCGCTAACCCTACCGACAGCAGACTCCCCTACCCTACCCTACCGACAGCAGACTCCCTAACCCTACCCTACCGACAGCAGACTCCCTAACCCTACCCTACCGACAGCAGACTCCCTAACCCTACTCTACCGACAGCAGACTCCCTAACCCTACTCTACCGACAGCAGACTCCCTACCCTACCGACAGCAGACTCGCTAACCCTACCGACAGCAGACTCGCTAACCCTACCGACAGCAGACTCGCTAACCCTACCGACAGCAGACTCCCTACCCTACCGACAGCAGACTCCCTAACCCTACCCTACCGACAGCAGACTCCCTAACCCTACCGACAGCAGACTCCCTAACCCTACCCTACCGACAGCAGACTCCCTAACCCTACCCTACCGACAGCAGACTCCCTAACCCTACCCTACCGACAGCAGACTCCCTAACCCTACCCTACCGACAGCAGACTCCCTAACCCTACCGACAGCAGACTCCCTAACCCTACCCTACCGACAGCAGACTCCCTAACCCTACCCTACCGACAGCAGACTCCCTAACCCACCCTACCGACAGGAGACTCCTAACCCACCCTACCGACAGCAGACTCCCTAACCCACCCTACCGACAGCAGACTCCCTAACCCTACCGACAGCAGACTCCCTAACCCTACCGACAGCAGACTCCCTAACCCTACCGACAGCAGACTCCCTAACCCTACCGACAGCAGACTCCCTAACCCTACCGACAGCAGACTCCCTAACCCTACCGACAGCAGACTCCCCAACCCTACCGACAGCAGACTCCCCAACCCTACCGACAGCAGACTCCCCAACCCTACCGACAGCAGACTCCCCAACCCTACCGACAGCAGACTCCCCAACCCTACCGACAGCAGACTCCCCAACCCTACCGACAGCAGACTCCCTAACCCTACCCTACCGACAGCAGACTCCCTACCCTACCCTACCGACAGCAGACTCCCTACCCTACCCTACCGACAGCAGACTCCCTACCCTACCCTACCGACAGCAGACTCCCTACCCTACCGACAGCAGACTCCCTACCCTACCGACAGCAGACTCCCTACCCTACCGACAGCAGACTCCTACCCTACCGACAGCAGACTCCCTACCCTACCGACAGCAGACTCCCTACCCTACCCTACCGACAGCAGACTCCTAACCTACCCTACCGACAGCAGACTCCCTAACCTACCCTACCGACAGCAGACTCCCTAACCTACCCTACCGACAGCAGACTCCCTAACCTACCCTACCGACAGCAGACTCCCTACCCTACACTACCGACAGCAGACTCCCTAACCCTACCCTACCGACAGCAGACTCCCTACCCTACCCTACCGACAGCAGACTCCTAACCTATGCTACCGACAGCAGACTCCCTAACCCTACCCTACCGACAGCAGACTCCCTAACCCTACTCTACCGACAGCAGACTCCCTACCCTACCGACAGCAGACTCGCTAACCCTACCGACAGCAGACTCGCTAACCCTACCGACAGCAGACTCCCTAACCCTACCCTACCGACAGCAGACTCCCTAACCCTACCCTACCGACAGCAGACTCCCTAACCCTACCCTACCGACAGCAGACTCCCTAACCCTACCCTACCGACAGCAGACTCCCTAACCCTACCGACAGCAGACTCCCTAACCCTACCCTACCGACAGCAGACTCCCTAACCCTACCCTACCCTCCCTAACCCTACCCTACCGACAGCAGACTCCCTACCCTACCCTACCCTCCCTAACCCTACCCTACCGACAGCAGACTCCCCAACCCTACCGACAGCAGACTCCCCAACCCTACCGACAGCAGACTCCCCAACCCTACCGACAGCAGACTCCCCAACCCTACCGACAGCAGACTCCCCAACCCTACCGACAGCAGACTCCCCAACCCTACCGACAGCAGACTCCCCAACCCTACCGACAGCAGACTCCCCAACCCTACCGACAGCAGACTCCCCAACCCTACCCTACCAACAGCAGACTCCCCAACCCTACCGACAGCAGACTCCCCAACCCTACCCTACCGACAGCAGACTCCCCAACCCTACCCTACCGACAGCAGACTCCCCAACCCTACCGACAGCAGACTCCCCAACCCTACCAACAGCAGACTCCCCAACCCTACCGACAGCAGACTCCCCAACCCTACCCTACCGACAGCAGACTCCCCAACCCTACCCTACCGACAGCAGACTCCCCAACCCTACCCTACCGACAGCAGACTCCCCAACCCTACCGACAGCAGACTCCCCAACCCTACCCTACCAACAGCAGACTCCCCAACCCTACCGACAGCAGACTCCCCAACCCTACCCTACCGACAGCAGACTCCCCAACCCTACCCTACCGACAGCAGACTCCCCAACCCTACCCTACCGACAGCAGACTCCCCAACCCTACCCTACCGACAGCAGACTCCCCAACCCTACCCTACCGACAGCAGACTCCCCAACCCTACCCTACCGACAGCAGACTCCCCAACCCTACCCTACCGACAGCAGACTCCCCAACCCTACCGACAGCAGACTCCCCAACCCTACCGACAGCAGACTCCCCAACCCTACCGACAGCAGACTCCCCAACCCTACCCTACCGACAGCAGACTCCCCAACCCTACCCTACCGACAGCAGACTCCCCAACCCTACCCTACCGACAGCAGACTCCCCAACCCTACCCTACCGACAGCAGACTCCCCAACCCTACCCTACCGACAGCAGACTCCCCAACCCTACCCTACCGACAGCAGACTCCCTAACCCTACCCTACCGACAGCAGACTCCCCAACCCTACCGACAGCAGACTCCCCAACCCTACCGACAGCAGACTCCCTAACCCTACCGACAGCAGACTCCCTAACCCTACCGACAGCAGACTCCCTAACCCTACCAACAGCAGACTCCCTAACCCTACCAACAGCAGACTCCCTAACCCTACCAACAGCAGACTCCCTAACCCTACCAACAGCAGACTCCCTAACCCTACCAACAGCAGACTCCCTAACCCTACCCTACCGACAGCAGACTCCCTAACCCTACCCTACCGACAGCATACTCCCTAACCCTACCCTACCGACAGCAGACTCCCTAACCCTACCCTACCGACAGCAGACTCCCCAACCCTACCGACAGCAGACTCCCCAACCCTACCGACAGCAGACTCCCCAACCCTACCGACAGCAGACTCCCTAACCCTACCGACAGCAGACTCCCTAACCCTACCGACAGCAGACTCCCTAACCCTACCGACAGCAGACTCCCTAACCCTACCGACAGCAGACTCCCTAACCCTACCGACAGCAGACTCCCTAACCCTACCAACAGCAGACTCCCTAACCCTACCAACAGCAGACTCCCTAACCCTACCGACAGCAGACTCCCTAACCCTACCGACAGCAGACTCCCTAACCCTACCGACAGCAGACTCCCTAACCCTACCGACAGCAGACTCCCTAACCCTACCGACAGCAGACTCCCTAACCCTACCGACAGCAGACTCCCTAACCCTACCGACAGCAGACTCCCTAACCCTACCGACAGCAGACTCCCTAACCCTACCGACAGCAGACTCCCTAACCCTACCGACAGCAGACTCCCCAACCCTACCGACAGCAGACTCCCCAACCCTACCGACAGCAGACTCCCCAACCCTACCGACAGCAGACTCCCCAACCCTACCGACAGCAGACTCCCTAACCCTACCGACAGCAGACTCCCTAACCCTACCGACAGCAGACTCCCTAACCCTACCCTACCGACAGCAGACTCCCTAACCCTACCCTACCGACAGCAGACTCCCTAACCCTACCCTACCGACAGCAGACTCCCTAACCCTACCCTACCGACAGCAGACTCCCTAACCCTACCCTACCGACAGCAGACTCCCCAACCCTACCGACAGCAGACTCCCCAACCCTACCGACAGCAGACTCCCCAACCCTACCGACAGCAGACTCCCCAACCCTACCGACAGCAGACTCCCTAACCCTACCGACAGCAGACGCCCTAACCCTACCGACAGCAGACGCCCTAACCCTACCGACAGCAGACTCCCTAACCCTACCGACAGCAGACTCCCTAACCCTACCGACAGCAGACTCCCTAACCCTACCGACAGCAGACTCCCTAACCCTACCGACAGCAGACTCCCTAGCCCTACCGACAGCAGACTCCCTAACCCTACCGACAGCAGACTCCCTAACCCTACCGACAGCAGACTCCCTAACCCTACCGACAGCAGACTCCCTAACCCTACCGACAGCAGACTCCCTAACCCTACCGACAGCAGACTCCCTAACCCTACCGACAGCAGACTCCCTAACCCTACCGACAGCAGACTCCCTAACCCTACCGACAGCAGACTCCCCAACCCTACCGACAGCAGACTCCCCAACCCTACCGACAGCAGACTCCCCAACCCTACCGACAGCAGACTCCCTAACCCTACCGACAGCAGACTCCCCAACCCTACCGACAGCAGACTCCCCTAACCCTACCGACAGCAGACTCCCTACCCTACCCTACCGACAGCAGACTCCCCAACCCTACCCTACCGACAGCAGACTCCCTAACCCTACCCTACCGACAGCAGACTCCCTAACCCTACCCTACCGACAGCAGACTCCCTAACCCTACCCTACCGACAGCAGACTCCCTAACCCTACCCTACCGACAGCAGACTCCCTAACCCTACCCTACCGACAGCAGACTCCCTAACCCTACCCTACCGACAGCAGACTCCCTAACCCTACTCTACCGACAGCAGACTCCCTAACCCTACCCTACCGACAGCAGACTCCCTAACCCTACCCTACCGACAGCAGACTCCCTAACCCACCCTACCGACAGCAGACTCCTAACCCACCCTACCGACAGCAGACTCCCTAACCCACCCTACCGACAGCAGACTCCCTAACCCACCCTACCGACAGCAGACTCCCTAACCCACCCTACCGACAGCAGACTCCCTAACCCACCCTACCGACAGCAGACTCCCTAACCCACCCTACCGACAGCAGACTCCCTAACCCTACCGACAGCAGACTCCCTAACCCTACCGACAGCAGACTCCCTAACCCTACCGACAGCAGACTCCCTAACCCTACCGACAGCAGACTCCCCAACCCTACCGACAGCAGACTCCCCAACCCTACCGACAGCAGACTCCCCAACCCTACCGACAGCAGACTCCCCAACCCTACCGACAGCAGACTCCCCAACCCTACCGACAGCAGACTCCCCAACCCTACCGACAGCAGACTCCCAACCCTACCGACAGCAGACTCCCTAACCCTACTCTACCGACAGCAGACTCCCTAACCCTACCCTACCGACAGCAGACTCCCTACCCTACCCTACCGACAGCAGACTCCCTACCCTACCCTACCGACAGCAGACTCCCTACCCTACCGACAGCAGACTCCCTACCCTACCGACAGCAGACTCCCTACCCTACCGACAGCAGACTCCCTACCCTACCGACAGCAGACTCCCTAACCCTACCCTACCGACAGCAGACTCCCTACCCTACCCTACCGACAGCAGACTCCCTAACCTACCCTACCGACAGCAGACTCCCTAACCTACCCTACCGACAGCAGACTCCCTAACCTACCCTACCGACAGCAGACTCCCTAACCTACCCTACCGACAGCAGACTCCCTAACCTACCCTACCGACAGCAGACTCCCTAACCCTACCGACAGCAGACTCCCTAACCCTACCGACAGCAGACTCCCTAACCCTACCGACAGCAGACTCCCTAACCCTACCGACAGCAGACTCCCTAACCCTACCGACAGCAGACTCCCTAACCCTACCGACAGCAGACTCCCTAACCCTACCGACAGCAGACTCCCTAACCCTACCGACAGCAGACTCCCTAACCCTACCGACAGCAGACTCCCTAACCCTACCGACAGCAGACTCCCCAACCCTACCGACAGCAGACTCCCCAACCCTACCGACAGCAGACTCCCCAACCCTACCGACAGCAGACTCCCCAACCCTACCGACAAGACTCCCCAACCCTACCGACAGCAGACTCCCTAACCCTACCAACAGCAGACTCCCCTACCCTACCCTACCGACAGCAGACTCCCAACCCTACCCTACCGACAGCAGACTCCCTAACCCTACCCTACCGACAGCAGACTCCCTAACCCTACCCTACCGACAGCAGACTCCCTAACCCTACCCTACCGACAGCAGACTCCCTAACCCTACCCTACCGACAGCAGACTCCCTAACCCTACCCTACCGACAGCAGACTCCCTAACCCTACCCTACCGACAGCAGACTCCCTAACCCTACCCTACCGACAGCAGACTCCCTAACCCTACCCTACCGACAGCAGACTCCCTAACCCTACCCTACCGACAGCAGACTCCCTAACCCTACCCTACCGACAGCAGACTCCCTAACCCACCCTACCGACAGCAGACTCCCTAACCCACCCTACCGACAGCAGACTCCCTAACCCACCCTACCGACAGCAGACTCCCTAACCCACCCTACCGACAGCAGACTCCCTAACCCTACCGACAGCAGACTCCCTAACCCTACCGACAGCAGACTCCCTAACCCTACCGACAGCAGACTCCCTAACCCTACCGACAGCAGACTCCCTAACCCTACCGACAGCAGACTCCCCAACCCTACCGACAGCAGACTCCCCAACCCTACCGACAGCAGACTCCCCTACCCTACCGACAGCAGACTCCCCAACCCTACCGACAGCAGACTCCCCAACCCTACCGACAGCAGACTCCCCAACCCTACCGACAGCAGACTCCCTAACCCTACTCTACCGACAGCAGACTCCCTAACCCTACCCTACCGACAGCAGACTCCCTACCCTACCCTACCGACAGCAGACTCCCTACCCTACCCTACCGACAGCAGACTCCCTACCCTACCGACAGCAGACTCCCTACCCTACCGACAGCAGACTCCCTACCCTACCGACAGCAGACTCCCCCTACCCTACCGACAGCAGACTCCCTAACCCTACCCTACCGACAGCAGACTCCCTACCCTACCCTACCGACAGCAGACTCCCTAACCTACCCTACCGACAGCAGACTCCCTAACCTACCCTACCGACAGCAGACTCCCTAACCTACCCTACCGACAGCAGACTCCCTAACCCTACCCTACCGACAGCAGACTCCCTAACCCTACCGACAGCAGACTCCCTAACCCTACCGACAGCAGACTCCCTAACCCTACCGACAGCAGACTCCCTAACCCTACCGACAGCAGACTCCCTAACCCTACCGACAGCAGACTCCCTAACCCTACCGACAGCAGACTCCCTAACCCTACCGACAGCAGACTCCCTAACCCTACCGACAGCAGACTCCCTAACCCTACCGACAGCAGACTCCCTAACCCTACCGACAGCAGACTCCCCTACCCTACCGACAGCAGACTCCCCTACCCTACCGACAGCAGACTCCCCTACCCTACCGACAGCAGACTCCCTTACCCTACCGACAGCAGACTCCCTACCCTACCGACAGCAGACTCCCTACCCTACCGACAGCAGACTCCCTACCCTACCGACAGCAGACTCCCTACCCTACACTACCGACAGCAGACTCCCTAACCCTACCCTACCGACAGCAGACTCCCTACCCTACCCTACCGACAGCAGACTCCCTAACCTACGCTACCGACAGCAGACTCCCTAACCCTACCCTACCGACAGCAGACTCCCTAACCCTACTCTACCGACAGCAGACTCCCTACCCTACCGACAGCAGACTCCCTAACCCTACCGACAGCAGACTCCCCAACCCTACCGACAGCAGACTCCCCAACCCTACCGACAGCAGACTCCCCTACCCTACCGACAGCAGACTCCCTAACCCTACCCTACCGACAGCAGACTCCCTAACCCTACCCTACCGACAGCAGACTCCCTAACCCTACCCTACCGACAGCAGACTCCCTAACCCTACCGACAGCAGACTCGCTAACCCTACCGACAGCAGACTCCCCTACCCTACCCTACCGACAGCAGACTCCCTAACCCTACCGACAGCAGACTCCCCAACCCTACCGACAGCAGACTCCCCTACACTACCCTACCGACAGCAGACTCCCTACCCTACCCTACCGACAGCAGACTCCCTAACCCTACCCTACCGACAGCAGACTCCCTAACCCTACCCTACCCTCCCTAACCCTACCGACAGCAGACTCCCTACCCTACCCTACCCTCCCTAACCCTACCCTACCGACAGCAGACTCCCCAACCCTACCGACAGCAGACTCCCCAACCCTACCGACAGCAGAATCCCCAACCCTACCGACAGCAGACTCCCCAACCCTACCGACAGCAGACTCCCCAACCCTACCGACAGCAGACTCCCCAACCCTACCGACAGCAGACTCCCCAACCCTACCGACAGCAGACTCCCCAACCCTACCGACAGCAGACTCCCCAACCCCTACCCTACCAACAGCAGACTCCCCAACCCTACCGACAGCAGACTCCCCAACCCTACCCTACCGACAGCAGACTCCCCAACCCTACCCTACCGACAGCAGACTCCCCAACCCTACCCTACCGACAGCAGACTCCCCAACCCTACCCTACCGACAGCAGACTCCCCAACCCTACCCTACCAACAGCAGACTCCCCAACCCTACCCTACCAACAGCAGACTCCCCAACCCTACCGACAGCAGACTCCCCAACCCTACCCTACCGACAGCAGACTCCCCAACCCTACCCTACCGACAGCAGACTCCCCAACCCTACCCTACCGACAGCAGACTCCCCAACCCTACCGACAGCAGACTCCCCAACCCTACCCTACCGACAGCAGACTCCCCAACCCTACCCTACCGACAGCAGACTCCCTAACCCTACCCTACCGACAGCAGACTCCCCAACCCTACCCTACCGACAGCAGACTCCCCAACCCTACCGACAGCAGACTCCCCAACCCTACCGACAGCAGACTCCCCAACCCTACCGACAGCAGACTCCCCAACCCTACCGACAGCAGACTCCCCAACCCTACCGACAGCAGACTCCCCAACCCTACCGACAGCAGACTCCCCAACCCTACCGACAGCAGACTCCCCAACCCTACCGACAGCAGACTCCCCAACCCTACCCTACCGACAGCAGACTCCCCAACCCTACCCTACCGACAGCAGACTCCCCAACCCTACCCTACCGACAGCAGACTCCCCAACCCTACCGACAGCAGACTCCCCAACCCTACCGACAGCAGACTCCCCAACCCTACCGACAGCAGACTCCCCAACCCTACCGACAGCAGACTCCCTAACCCTACCGACAGCAGACTCCCTAACCCTACCAACAGCAGACTCCCTAACCCTACCAACAGCAGACTCCCTAACCCTACCAACAGCAGACTCCCTAACCCTACCAACAGCAGACTCCCTAACCCTACCAACAGCAGACTCCCTAACCCTACCAACAGCAGACTCCCTAACCCTACCAACAGCAGACTCCCTAACCCTACCAACAGCAGACTCCCCAACCCTACCGACAGCAGACTCCCTAACCCTACCGACAGCAGACTCCCCAACCCTACCCTACCGACAGCAGACTCCCTAACCCTACCCTACCAACAGCAGACTCCCCAACCCTACCGACAGCAGACTCCCTAACCCTACCGACAGCAGACTCCCTAACCCTACCGACAGCAGACTCCCCAACCCTACCCTACCGACAGCAGACTCCCTAACCCTACCAACAGCAGACTCCCTAACCCTACCAACAGCAGACTCCCTAACCCTACCAACAGCAGACTCCCTAACCCTACCAACAGCAGACTCCCTAACCCTACCAACAGCAGACTCCCTAACCCTACCAACAGCAGACTCCCTAACCCTACCCTACCGACAGCAGACTCCCTAACCCTACCCTACCGACAGCAGACTCCCCAACCCTACCGACAGCAGACTCCCTAACCCTACCGACAGCAGACTCCCTAACCCTACCGACAGCAGACTCCCTAACCCTACCGACAGCAGACTCCCTAACCCTACCGACAGCAGACTCCCTAACCCTACCGACAGCAGACTCCCCAACCCTACCGACAGCAGACTCCCTAACCCTACCGACAGCAGACTCCCTAACCCTACCAACAGCAGACTCCCTAACCCTACCGACAGCAGACTCCCTAACCCTACCAACAGCAGACTCCCTAACCCTACCGACAGCAGACTCCCTAACCCTACCGACAGCAGACTCCCTAACCCTACCGACAGCAGACTCCCTAACCCTACCGACAGCAGACTCCCTAACCCTACCGACAGCAGACTCCCTAACCCTACCGACAGCAGACTCCCTAACCCTACCGACAGCAGACTCCCCAACCCTACCGACAGCAGACTCCCCAACCCTACCGACAGCAGACTCCCCAACCCTACCGACAGCAGACTCCCTAACCCTACCGACAGCAGACTCCCCAACCCTACCAACAGCAGACTCCCTAACCCTACCAACAGCAGACTCCCTAACCCTACCCTACCGACAGCAGACTCCCTAACCCTACCCTACCGACAGCAGACTCCCCAACCCTACCGACAGCAGACTCCCCAACCCTACCGACAGCAGACTCCCCAACCCTACCGACAGCAGACTCCCTAACCCTACCGACAGCAGACTCCCTAACCCTACCAACAGCAGACTCCCTAACCCTACCAACAGCAGACTCCCTAACCCTACCAACAGCAGACTCCCTAACCCTACCAACAGCAGACTCCCTAACCCTACCAACAGCAGACTCCCTAACCCTACCAACAGCAGACTCCCTAACCCTACCAACAGCAGACTCCCTAACCCTACCAACAGCAGACTCCCTAACCCTACCAACAGCAGACTCCCTAACCCTACCAACAGCAGACTCCCTAACCCTACCAACAGCAGACTCCCTAACCCTACCAACAGCAGACTCCCTAACCCTACCAACAGCAGACTACCTAACCCTACCAACAGCAGACTCCCTAACCCTACCCCTGCCCTACCATTGGCTGCTCTGCTGCTCAGTAAGTCAGTGTGACGAGAGGCAGGAGGCCTGCTATCAGTGACTGTCAAACACACACAGATCCATGACCCAGAACAGACTGGCTTCTCTCCTCCAAACACATGCTATAGTCCCTTTTGGCACGACTCTGGACACTATAGTGATGGGTTTAAGTGAACCGGGTTAACCCTACAGACTTCTCAGATTAACCAAAAGACATTACAGTATGAAGATAGGCTAAAACTGCTTCTCCATTAGATGTTATGGCAAAGTTGGCTAGCTAAGCTCATGCCTAGAAACATCATTGGGTCTAGAGGCTGCCTCGCAACAAACTTCACATTTTGCAGGCCTTCAAATCAAAGGCACGAATGATATAAAGTCGTTTTTAACGAAAAATGAAAATGTGTCAGTTTTACATTCACAAGCATGTTCAACTACTTAAGACACTTGCTCCAATCTAGGCAGTCTCTTTCGATTTCGAGAAAATGTATAACTCAGGAAGAATGATTGACTTCTCTCATGGACTTCTTAAAGTCCAAACCCCAGCCTGGTCTGTTTGACATGCCTTCTTGGGAGTCTCACCATGTTGCTCATCTCAGGTTTAGAAACTGTGGATTAACCCCGTCTGTACACCACACAGAGACAGCATTAGTCATTCAAATGAGCAGCTGCCAACACACATCACTACCCATAATCCTCTTTACTCTGATCAATATGGACCAGGGCCTGGCCAGACCATACTGGATGACAGACATCCAGATAGTCATGTTAGATAAGCTCTTCAAACAACTCACTCTGACAGTGAGTCTGACATCACATCACAGGTAGTATGTCCATTCCCAGAGCAGCAGGTAGAGTCACCTGGCCCGACATCCCTAATATTAGAAGCAGGTACTACAGTCCTCTAGGTGGTACAACAGCCCTCTAGGTGGTACTACAGCCCTCTAGGTGGTACTACAGCCCTCTAGGTGGTACTACAGCCCTCTAGGTGGTACTACAGCCCTCTAGGTGGTACTACAGCCCTCTAGGTGGTACTACAGCCCTCTAGGTGGTACTACAGCCCTCTAGGTGGTACTACAGCCCTCTAGGTGGTACTACAGCCCTCTAGGTGGTACTACAGCCCTCTAGGTGGAGCTGCAGTCAGGTATGACAGACTTCTGGCTGAACACTGTCCTGCAGCGGAGCACCTTTCCACTCTCCCAGCAGTTCCCATGGTGACAGTTAGGGGGAACTACAGTGGTGGATGGATAAAGAGGTGTAAAGATTTGGGCCAATGGGTGAAGCTGCTGTAGGGCTCTCTGGCCCCACCTTCTGGGTAACACCACACAGACCGTCTCACCCTCACCGAACCACACAGACCGTCTCACCCTCACCGAACCACACAGACCGTCTCACCCTCACCGAACCACACAGACCGTCTCACCCTCACCGAACCACACAGACCGTCTCACCCTCACCGAACCACACAGACAGTCTCACCCTCACCGAACCACACAGACAGTCTCACCCTCACCGAACCACACAGAGTCTCACCCTCACCGAACCACACAGACCGTCTCACCCTCACCGAACCACACAGACCGTCTCACCCTCACCGAACCACACAGACCGTCTCACCCTCACCGAACCACACAGACCGTCTCACCCTCACCGAACCACACAGACCGTCTCACCCTCACCGAACCACACAGACCGTCTCACCCTCACCGAACCACACAGACAGTCTCACCCTCACCGAACCACACAGACCGTCTCACCCTCACCGAACCACACAGACCGTCTCACCCTCACCGAACCACACAGACCGTCTCACCCTCACCGAACCACACAGACCGTCTCACCCTCACCGAACCACACAGACCGTCTCACCCTCACCAAACCGCAATGAGAAAACTGGAATTACATAACAAACAAATAATTGTAGTCATATTTAAAAGGGGCTGGACAGATGAACAGAGTGAATAGGGGAATAGGGCTCTGGTCTAAAGTAGTGCACTATAAAGGGAATAGGGCTCTGGTCTAAAGTAGTGCACTATATAGGGAATAGGGCCCTGGTCTATAGTAGTGCACTATATAGGGAATAGAGCTCTGGTCTAAAGTAGTGTACTATATAGGGAATAGGGCTCTGGTCTAAAGTTGTGCACTATATAGGGAATAGGGCCCTGGTCTAAAGTAGTGCACTATTTAAATAGGGCTCTGGTCTAAAGTAGTGCACTATATAGGGAATAGGGCTCTGGTCTAAAGTAGTGACTATATAGGGAATAGGGCTCTGGTCTAAAGTAGTGTACTATAAGGGAATAGGGCTCTGGTCTATAGTAGTCCACTATATAGGGAATAGGGCTCTGGTCTAAAGTAGTGCACTATATAGGGAATAGGGCTCTGGTCTAAAGTAGTGTACTATATAGGGAATAGGGCTCTGGTCTATAGTAGTGCACTATATAGGGAATAGGGCTCTGGTCTATAGTAGTGCACTATATAGGGAATAGGGCTCTGGTCTAAAGTAGTGCACTATATAGGGAATAGGGCTCTGGTCTATAGTAGTGCACTATATAGGGAATAGGGCTCTGGTCTAAAGTAGTGCACTATATAGGGAATAGGGCCCTGGTCTATAGTAGTGCACTATAAAGGGAATAGGGCTCTGGTCTAAAGTAGTGCACTATATAGGGAATAGGGCCCTGGTCTATAGTAGTGCACTATATAGGGAATAGAGCTCTGGTCTAAAGTAGTGTACTATATAGGGAATAGGGCTCTGGTCTAAAGTTGTGCACTATATAGGGAATAGGGCCCTGGTCTATAGTAGTGCACTATATAGGGAATAGGGCTCTGGTCTAAAGTAGTGCACTATATAGGGAATAGGGCTCTGGTCTAAAGTAGTGCACTATAAAGGGAATAGGGCTCTGGTCTAAAGTAGTGTACTATATAGGGAATAGGGCTCTGGTCTATAGTAGTCCACTATATAGGGAATAGGGCTCTGGTCTAAAGTAGTGCACTATATAGGGAATAGGGCTCTGGTCTAAAGTAGTGTACTATATAGGGAATAGGGCTCTGGTCTATAGTAGTCCACTATATAGGGAATAGGGCTCTGGTCTAAAGTAGTGCACTATATAGGGAATAGGGCTCTGGTCTAAAGTAGTGTACTATATAGGGAATAGGGCTCTGGTCTATAGTAGTGCACTATATAGGGAATAGGGCTCTGGTCTATAGTAGTGCACTATATAGGGAATAGGGCTCTGGTCTAAAGTAGTGCACTATATAGGGAATAGGGCTCTGGTCTATAGTAGTGCACTATATAGGGAATAGGGCTCTGGTCTAAAGTAGTGCACTATATAGGGAATAGGGCCCTGGTCTATAGTAGTGCAATAAAGGGAATAGGGCTCTGGTCTAAAGTTGTGCACTATATAGGGAATAGGGCCCTGGTCTATAGTAGTGCACTATATAGGGAATAGGGCTCTGGTCTAAAGTAGTGCACTATATAGGGAATAGGGCTCTGGTCTAAAGTAGTGCACTATATACATTACATTTACATTTAAGTCATTAAGCAGACGCTCTTATCCAGAGCGACTTACAAATTGGTGCATTCACCTTATGACATCCAGTGGAACAGCCACTTTACAATAGTGCATCTAAATCTTTTAGGGGGGCGAGAAGGGTGGTACAATAGGGTGCCATTTGGGACGCAGAGAGACAGGAATAGAAGTGAAGGAGAGAGGTTATTCTGTGTGTAGCCATGCCAACATGGGGGTGGTACCTCCTCCAAACACCCACACATATATCTAACCTTATGTGCAGCCATGACAACATGGGGGTGGTCCCTCCTCCAAACACCCAGACATCTAACTAACCTTATGTGTAGCCATGACAACATGGGGGTGGTCCCTCCTCCAAACACCCAGACGGTGAAGAAGACGATGAGGAGGGTGGTGGTGAACGTCATCTGACGGGCGTAGGTAGCTGTGTCCCGGATTGCCAGGGCAAACGCCATTGCCCCCCGCAGGCCTGGAGAGGAACACACAAGCAAATCACTCAATCAAGCATATTTTTAAAGCCCCTTTATACATCAGCAGTTGTCAAAGTCCTTCAGAGTAAATCCACCTAGCTAGTGACATCTGGAGAGGAACCCACAGTAAAACCACCTAGCTAGTGACGTCTGGAGAGGAACCCACAGTAACACCACCTAGCTAGTGACGTCTGGAGAGGAACCCACAGTAAAACCACCTAGCTAGTGATGTCTGGAGAGGAACCCACAGTAAAACCACCTAGCTAGTGACATCTGGAGAGGAACCCACAGTAAAACCACCTAGCTAGTGATGTCTGGAGAGGAACCCACGGTAAAACCACCTAGCTAGTGACATCTGGAGAGGAACCCACAGTAAAACCACCTAGCTAGTGATGTCTGGAGAGGAACCCACAGTAAAACCACCTAGCTAGTGATGTCTGAGAGGAACCCACAGTAAAACCACCTAGCTAGTGACGTCTGGAGAGGAACCCACAGTAAAACCACCTAGCTAGTGACGTCTGGAGAGGAACCCACAGTAAAACCACCTAGCTAGTGATGTCTGGAGAGGAACCCACAGTAAAACCACCTAGCTAGTGATGTCTGGAGAGGAACCCACAGTAAAACCACCTAGCTAGTGACATCTGGAGAGGAACCCACAGTAAAACCACCTAGCTAGTGATGTCTGGAGAGGAACCCACAGTAAAACCACCTAGCTAGTGATGTCTGGAGAGGAACCCACAGTAAAACCACCTAGCTAGTGATGTCTGGAGAGGAACCCACAGTAAATCCACCTAGCTAGTGAAGTCTGAGAGGAACCCACGGTAAAACCATCTAGCTAGTGATGTCTGAGAGGAACCCACAGTAAAACCACCTAGCTAGTGACGTCTGGAGAGGAACCCACAGTAAAACCACCTAGCTAGTGACGTCTGAGAGGAACCCACAGTAAAACCACCTAGCTAGTGATGTCTGGAGAGGAACCCACAGTAAAACCACCTAGCTAGTGACATCTGGAGAGGAACCCACAGTAAAACCACCTAGCTAGTGATGTCTGAGAGGAACCCACAGTAAAACCACCTAGCTAGTGATGTCTGGAGAGGAACCCACAGTAAAACCACCTAGCTAGTGATGTCTGAGAGGAACCCACAGTAAATCCACCTAGCTAGTGAAGTCTGAGAGGAACCCACGGTAAAACCATCTAGCTAGTGATGTCTGAGAGGAACCCACAGTAACACCACCTAGCTAGTGATGTCTGGAGAGGAACCCACAGTAAAACCACCTAGCTAGTGATGTCTGAGAGGAACCCACAGTAACACCACCTAGCTAGTGATGTCTGGAGAGGAACCACGGTAAAACCACCTAGCTAGTGATGTCTGGAGAGGAACCCACAGTAAAACCACCTAGCTAGTGATGTCTGGAGAGGAACCCACAGTAAAACCACCTAGCTAGTGATGTCTGAGAGGAACCCACAGTAAAACCACCTAGCTAGTGACATCTGGAGAGGAACCCACAGTAAATCCACCTAGCTAGTGACATCTGGAGAGGAACCCACAGTAAAACCACCTAGCTAGTGACGTCTGGAGAGGAACCCACAGTAAAACCACCTAGATAGTGACGTCTGGAGAGGAACCCACAGTAAAACCACCTAGCTAGTGACGTCTGGAGAGGAACCCACAGTAAAACCACCTAGCTAGTGATATCTGAGAGGACCCCACAGTAAAACCACCTAGCTAGTGACGTCTGGAGAGGAACCCACAGTAAAACCACCTAGCTAGTGATGTCTGGAGAGGAACCCACAGTAACACCACCTAGCTAGTGATGTCTGGAGAGGAACCCACAGTAAAACCACCTAGCTAGTGACGTCTGGAGAGGAACCCACAGTAACACCACCTAGCTAGTGATGTCTGGAGAGGAACCCACAGTAAAACCACCTAGCTAGTGACGTCTGAGAGGAACCCACAGTAAAACCACCTAGCTAGTGACGTCTGAGAGGAACCCACAGTAAAACCACCTAGCTAGTGACATCTGGAGAGGAACCCACAGTAAAACCACCTAGCTAGTGATGTCTGGAGAGGAACCCACAGTAAAACCACCTAGCTAGTGATGTCTGGAGAGGAACCCACAGTAAAACCACCTAGCTAGTGATGTCTGAGAGGAACCCACAGTAAAACCACCTAGCTAGTGATGTCTGAGAGGAACCCACAGTAAAACCACCTAGCTAGTGATGTCTGAGAGGAACCCACAGTAAAACCACCTAGCTAGTGATGTCTGAGAGGAACCCACAGTAACACCACCTAGCTAGTGATGTCTGGAGAGGAACCACGGTAAAACCACCTAGCTAGTGATGTCTGGAGAGGAACCCACAGTAAAACCACCTAGCTAGTGATGTCTGGAGAGGAACCCACAGTAAAACCACCTAGCTAGTGACGTCTGGAGAGGAACCCACAGTAAAACCACCTAGCTAGTGATGTCTGAGAGGAACCCACAGTAAAACCACCTAGCTAGTGATGTCTGGAGAGGAACCCACAGTAAAACCACCTAGCTAGTGATGTCTGGAGAGGAACCCACAGTAAAACCACCTAGCTAGTGATGTCTGGAGAGGAACCCACAGTAAAACCACCTAGCTAGTGACGTCTGAGAGGAACCCACAGTAAAACCACCTAGCTAGTGATGTCTGAGAGGAACCCACAGTAAAACCACCTAGCTAGTGATGTCTGAGAGGAACCCACAGTAAAACCACCTAGCTAGTGATGTCTGAGAGGAACCCACAGTAAAACCACCTAGCTAGTGACGTCTGAGAGGAACCCACAGTAAAACCACCTAGCTAGTGACATCTGGAGAGGAACCCACAGTAAAACCACCTAGCTAGTGATGTCTGGAGAGGAACCCACAGTAAAACCACCTAGCTAGTGATGTCTGGAGAGGAACCCACAGTAAAACCACCTAGCTAGTGACGTCTGGAGAGGAACCCACGGTAACACCACCTAGCTAGTGATGTCTGAGAGGAACCCACAGTAAAACCACCTAGCTAGTGATGTCTGAGAGGAACCCACAGTAAAACCACCTAGCTAGTGACGTCTGGAGAGGAACCCACAGTAAAACCACCTAGCTAGTGATGTCTGAGAGGAACCCACAGTAAAACCACCTAGCTAGTGATGTCTGGAGAGGAACCCACAGTAACACCACCTAGCTAGTGATGTCTGGAGAGGAACCCACGGTAAATCCACCTAGCTAGTGAGAGCCTAATGCTCGACTGCTCAGTGGAGGCAGAGCAGTCGAGCATTAGGCATCATTCACATTGGCATAGAGAAGGTCAATGGTCTTGTCCAGGTGAGTTGGAACTTTAACATACTGTATGATGGTAGGAAGTGTCGCGGACAGAGATAACAGCCGACTCGGGTGATCGATTGAGTGGTGACTTTGTGGATAATGTCTGTGGCTAGTTCAGCGTTCACGGACAGCGGGATGTAGACAACAAATCACTATCACGCTAGGGAACTCCCTTGGTAAATAGTAGGGTTGGCAGCCTACCGCTAACAGCTCCGCATGGAGGGAACAAACCCCTCTCCTTCACTGGGACACCATTGATTGTTCCCTACTTTTCCCTGAACGTTCTGAGCTCCTGTCAGCTCTGATGATGGTGAAACCATCCTGTTCCGCCTCCGTTAGCCAGGTTTTTCCGTAAACTTGTTTGCCGATGTAATCTCATATGTGAAGTTGTTGCTGATCAAATCAAATTGTATTCGTCACGTGCCAAATACAACAGACCTTACAGTGAAATACTGAATACAACAGACCTTACAGTGAAATACTGAATACAACAGACCTTACAGTGAAATACTGAATACAACAGACCTTACAGTGAAATACTGAATACGGGGCCTCCCGGGTGGCGCAGTGGTCTAGGGCACTGCATCGCAGCGTTAGCTGTGCCGCCAGAGACTCTGGGTTCGCGCCCAGGCTCCGTCGCAGTTGGCCGCGACCGGGAGGTCCGTGGGGCGACGCACAATTGGCCTAGCGTCATCCTGGTTAGGGAGGGTTTGGCCGGTAGGGATATCCTTGTCTCATCGCGCACCAGCGACTCCTGTGGTGGGCCGGGCACAGTGCGAGCTAACCAAGGTAGCCAGGTGCATGGTGTTTCCTCCGACACATTGGTGCGGCTGGCTTCCGGGTTGGTTGCAGTGAGTCTTGGTTGGGTTGTGTTTTGGAGGATGAAATGCTGAATACAACAGGTGTAGTAGACCTTACAGTGAAATGCTGAATACAACAGGTGTAGTAGACCTCACAGTGAAATGCTGAATACAACAGGTGTAGTAGACCTTACAGTGAAATGCTGAATACAACAGGTGTAGTAGACCTTACAGTGAAATGCTGAATACAACAGGTGTAGTAGACCTTACAGTGAAATGCTGAATACAACAGGTGTAGTAGACCTTACAGTGAAATGCTGAATACAACAGGTGTAGTAGACCTTACAGTGAAATGCTGAATACAACAGGTGTAGTAAACCTTACAGTGAAATGCTGAATACAACAGGTGTAGTAGACCTCACAGTGAAATGCTGAATACAACAGGTGTAGTAGACCTTACAGTGAAATGCTGAATACAACAGGTGTAGTAGACCTCACAGTGAAATGCTGAATACAACAGGTGTAGTAGACCTTACAGTGAAATGCTGAATACAACAGGTGTAGTAGACCTTACAGTGAAATGCTTACTTAACAAACAATGCAGTTAAGAAAATACTTATTTTTTTGTAAGAGGTAAGAATAACAAATAATTAAAGAGCAGCAGTAAATGACAATAGCAAGGCTATATACAAGGGGTACTGGTACAGAATCAATGTGGAGGCTATATACAAGGGGTACTGGTACAGAGTCAATGTCGAGGCTATATACAGGGGTACTGTATGTAGTGGGACTACTGTACTGTTTCCTCTCGGGAGGGGGCAGCTCTAGATGTAGCCATCACTGGCCTACACCACAGACATCACTGGCCTACACCACAGACATCCCTGGCCTACACCACAGACATCCCTGGCCTACACCACAGACATCCCTGGCCTACACCACAGACATCCCTGGCCTACACCACAGACATCCCTGGTCTACACCACAGACATCCCTGGTCTACACCACAGACATCCCTGGTCTACACCACAGACATCCCTGGTCTACACCACAGACATCCCTGGTCTACACCACAGACATCCCTGGTCTACACCACAGACATCCCTGGTCTACACCACAGACATCACTGGTCTACACCACAGACATCCCTGGTCTACACCACAGACATCCCTGGTCTACACCACAGACATCACTGGTCTACACCACAGGCATCACTGGTCTACACCACAGACATCACTGGTCTACACCACAGACATCACTGGTCTACACCACAGACATCACTCCTCTGTACCTGCAAACATCATCATGTGCTGTAAGTTGCCCCTGATCTTGTGTCTGCGTCCCAGGTTGAGCAGGAAGGAGAGGGGGTAGATGTTGGAGGCACGGCCTATGAAGATGGCCAGCTGACGGACGGGACAGTGTTGAGGAAAGAAGTCGGTTTACATAAAGGACATAAACTCTGCCACAATGTGAAGAACACCCCACAGCCCTGTTTACCTTTAACTAGCACCACTGACAGAACCATCAACTCTTAAAGGGGAATGGAAACGCTATCCACTCTTAAAGGGGAATGGAAACGCTATCCACTCTTAAAGGGGAATGGAAACGCTATCCACTCTTAAAGGGGATGAGACCATCCTGTTACAATGGTAAGTATAAGGTCATACTGAAAACTAGCTCCAATGATGCAATTCCTTTGGCTTCCACAGGGTGTCAGCAGTCTATGTTCAAGGTTTCAGGCTTGTAACTTCAAAAACGAATAAGAAACATCAGTTTTAGTACAGGAACACGGTCTTGGAAATTCGTGTTGGCGTGCGCCATGAAGACAGGACCTGCTAAAATCAGTTTCCATAAGACATATTATAGTTTGATTACATTTTAGGGTATCTGAGGATTAAATAGAAACATATTTTGACTTGTTGAAACAAAGTTTATGGGTAATTTTTTGATTCCTTTCTCTGAATGTTGAACGAGTGGATTACTCAAATCGATGGCGCCAACTAAACAGACTTTTTGGGATATAAAGAAGGATTTTATCTAACAAAACGACACTCACTGCATGTTATAGCTGGGACCCTTTGGATGACAAATCAGAGGAAGATATTCAAAAAGTGAATATTTAAATTGCCATTTGTGAATTTATAAAACCTGTGCCGGTGGAAAAATATTTGATGTGGGGCGCCGTCCTCAAACAATCACATGGCATGTTTTCACTGTAATGCCTACTGTAAATCAGACAGTGCAGTTAGATTAACAAGAATTTAAGCCTTCAACTGATATGAGACACTTATGTGCCTAAATGTTTAATATCCATAATTGTTATGATTATTTATTTGAATTGTGCCCCCTCCAGTTTCCCCGGAAGTTGTCCAACTAGAGGGACGCCAATCCCTAAGAATTAAGAGGAAGGACGTGTCAGCTCGAGCTAGCAGGATCTGCAGCCAGCACTTTGTGGAGGAAGGGCACTTTCGATGCGGCAACCGGGAGTTTCCGAATGGAAAGGAATGATAGGCCTCTGCTTGCCCCTCCATTTTACAATTAGAGGGTTATGGTGTGTAGGGGTTACCGACCGACCATCAGCAACGTCGCTGACTGAACGGAGGTGATGACGCGAGTCAATGGAGGTAACGTTAAACCGGTCATGACTGTTGTTGACTGAACGGAGGCGATGACGCGAGTCAATGGAGGTAACGTTAAACCGGTCATGACTGTTGACTGAACGGAGGCGATGACACGAGTCAATGGAGGTAACGTTAAACCGGTCATGACTGTTGTTGACTGAACGGAGGCGATGACACGAGTCAATGGAGGTAACGTTAAACCGGTCATGACTGTTGACTGAACGGAGGCGATGACGCGAGTCAATGGAGGTAACGTTAAACCGGTCATGACTGTTGACTGAACGGAGGCGATGACGCGAGTCAATGGAGGTAACGTTAAACCGGTCATGACTGTTGTTGACTGAACGGAGGCGATGACGCGAGTCAATGGAGGTAACGTTAAACCGGTCATGACTGTTGTTGACTGAACGGAGGCGATGACGCGAGTCAATGGAGGTAACGTTAAACCGGTCATGACTGAACGGAGGCGATGACACGAGTCAATGGAGGTAACGTTAAACCGGTCATGACTGTTGTTGACTGAACGGAGGCGATGACACGAGTCAATGGAGGTAACGTTAAACCGGTCATGACTGTTGACTGAACGGAGGCGATGACACGAGTCAATGGAGGTAACGTTAAACCGGTCATGACTGTTGACTGAACGGAGGCGATGACGCGAGTCAATGGAGGTAACGTTAAACCGGTCATGACTGTTGTTGACTGAACGGAGGCGATGACGCGAGTCAATGGAGGTAACGTTAAACCGGTCATGACTGTTGACTGAACGGAGGCGATGACACGAGTCAATGGAGGTAACGTTAAACCGGTCATGACTGTTGTTGACTGAACGGAGGCGATGACACGAGTCAATGGAGGTAACGTTAAACCGGTCATGACTGTTGTTGACTGAACGGAGGCGATGACACGAGTCAATGGAGGTAACGTTAAACCGGTCATGACTGTTGACTGAACGGAGGCGATGACACGAGTCAATGGAGGTAACGTTAAACCGGTCATGACTGTTGTTGACTGAACGGAGGCGATGACACGAGTCAATGGAGGTAACGTTAAACCGGTCATGACTGTTGTTGACTGAACGGAGGCGATGACACGAGTCAATGGAGGTAACGTTAAACCGGTCATGACTGTTGACTGAACGGAGGCGATGACACGAGTCAATGGAGGTAACGTTAAACCGGTCATGACTGTTGTTGACTGAACGGAGGTGATGACGCGAGTCAATGGAGGTAACGTTAAACCGGTCATGACTGTTGTTGACTGAATGGAGGCGATGACACGAGTCAATGGAGGTAACGTTAAACCGGTCATGACTGTTGACTGAACGGAGGCGATGACACGAGTCAATGGAGGTAACGTTAAACCGGTCATGACTGTTGACTGAACGGAGGCGATGACACGAGTCAATGGAGGTAACGTTAAACCGGTCATGACTGTTGTTGACTGAACGGAGGCGATGACACGAGTCAATGGAGGTAACGTTAAACCGGTCATGACTGTTGTTGACTGAACGGAGGCGATGACACGAGTCAATGGAGGTAACGTTAAACCGGTCATGACTGTTGTTGACTAGGCGTTAGACACTGGACATCTTTGTTGCAAATCTAGTTGAAGGTAACAAGCAAATTGTGTCTGATGTGTTTTGTGTAACACCTCAGTAACTAGCGTTAGCAAGCAACTGCAACACAGTTCCTCCGTATAGCCCTGTTACTAGGTAGTCACTCTGTAGCCCTGTTACTAGGTAGTCACTCTGTAGCCCTGTTACTAGGTAGTCACTCTGTAGCCCTGTTACTAGGTAGTCACTCTGTAGCCCTGTTACTAGGTAGTCACTCTGTAGCCCTGTTACTAGGTAGTCACTCTGTAGCCCTGTTACTAGGTAGTCACTCTGTAGCCCTGTTACTAGGTAGTCACTCTGTAGCCCTGTTACTAGGTAGTCACTCTGTAGCCCTGTTACTAGGTAGTCACTCTGTACATTTACTAAATTAACTGGTTTCATTCAAACTCAAACCCTATGCAGATGCCACTTGCTTCTGGGCATGTTGCCTTATGGAAGAGACGACACACACAGAGATGAGAAGCCGTACACCTCGTCCAATTCTCCCATGTGCCCACAGGGATGAGACGCCGTACACCTCGTCCCATTCTCCCATGTGCCCACAGGGATGAGACACCTCGTCCCATTCTCCCATGTGCCCACAGGGATGAGACACCTCGTCCCATTCTCCCATGTGCCCACAGGGATGAGACGCCGTACACCTCGTCCCATTCTCCCATGTGCCCACAGGGATGAGACACCTCGTCCAATTCTCCCATGTGCCCACAGGGATGGGACACCTCGTCCCATTCTCCCATGTGCCCACAGGGATGGGACATCTCGTCTAATTCTCCCACGTGCCCACAGGGATGAGACACCTCGTCCCATTCTCCCACGTGCCCACAGGGATGAGACACCTCGTCCCATTCTCCCACGTGCCCACAGGGATGAGACACCTCGTCCCATTCTCCCACGTGCCCACAGGGATGAGACACCTCGTCCCATTCTCCCACGTGCCCACAGAGATGAGACACCTCGTCCCATTCTCCCATGTGCCCACAGAGATGGGACACCTCGTCTAATTCTCCCATGTGCCCACAGAGATGGGACACCTCGTCTAATTCTCCCATGTGCCCACAGAGATGGGACACCTCGTCTAATTCTCCCATGTGCCCACAGAGATGGGACACCTCGTCTAATTCTCCCATGTGCCCACAGAGATGGGACACCTCGTCTAATTCTCCCATGTGCCCACAGAGATGGGACACCTCGTCTAATTCTCCCATGTGCCCACAGAGATGGGACACCTCGTCTAATTCTCCCATGTGCCCACAGAGATGGGACACCTCGTCTAATTCTCCCATGTGCCCACAGAGATGGGACACCTCGTCTAATTCTCCCATGTGCCCACAGAGATGGGACACCTCGTCTAATTCTCCCATGTGCCCACAGAGATGGGACACCTCGTCTAATTCTCCCATGTGCCCACAGAGATGGGACACCTCGTCTAATTCTCCCATGTGCCCACAGAGATGGGACACCTCGTCTAATTCTCCCATGTGCCCACAGAGATGGGACACCTCGTCTAATTCTCCCATGTGCCCACAGAGATGGGACACCTCGCCTAATTCTCCCATGTGCCCACAGAGATGGGACACCTCGTCTAATTCTCCCATGTGCCCACAGGGATGGGACACCTCGTCTAATTCTCCCATGTGCCCACAGGGATGAGACACCTCGTCCCATTCTCCCATGTGCTCACAGGGATGGGACACCTCGTCCCATTTTCCCATGTGCCCACAGGGATGGGACACCTCGTCCCATTCTCCCATGTGCCCACAGGGATGAGACACCTCGTCCCATTCTCCCATGTGCCCACAGGGATGAGACGCCGTACACCTCGTCCAACAGGGTGAACTGGTGATAAGATGCCAGCCTGTATGCACTGCAAACAAAACCATAAGAAAATTAGTCTGATACTTAAACTAAATGTGTGTAACCTTTATTTAACTAGGCAAGTCAGTAAAGAACAAATTCTTGTTTACAATGACAGCCTACCTTGGGAACAGTGGGTTAACTGCCTTGTTCAGGGACAGATTTATACCTTGTTAGCTCGGGGATTCGTTCTAGCAACCTATCGGTTACCGGCCCAATGCTCTAACCGCTAGGCTACCTACTCTAACCGCTAGGCTACCTGCTGGTTACCGGCCCAACGCTCTAACCGCTAGGCTACCTGCTGGTCACCGGCCCAACGCTCTAACCGCTAGGCTACCGGCCCAACGCTCTAACCGCTAGGCTACCGGCCCAACGCTCTAACCGCTAGGCTACCGGCCCAACGCTCTAACCGCTAGGCTACCGGCCCAACGCTCTAACCGCTAGGCTACCGGCCCAACGCTCTAACCGCTAGGCTACCTGCTGGTTACCGGCCCAACGCTCTAACCACTAGGCTACCTGCTGGTTACCGGCCCAACGCTCTAACCGCTAGGCTACCTGCTGGTTACCGGCCCAACGCTCTAACCACTAGGCTACCTGCTGGTTACCGGCCCAACGCTCTAACCACTAGGCTACCTGCTGGTTACTGGCCCAACGCTCTAACCACTAGGCTACCTGCTGGTTACTAGTCCAACGCTCTAACCACTAGGCTACCTGCTGGTTACCGGCCCAACGCTCTAACCACTAGGCTACCTGCTGGTTACTAGTCCAACGCTCTAACCACTAGGCTACCTGCTGGTTACTAGTCCAACGCTCTAACCACTAGGCTACCTGCTGGTTACTAGTCCAACGCTCTAACCACTAGGCTACCTGCTGGTTACTAGTCCAACGCTCTAACCACTAGGCTACCTGCTGGTTACCGGCCCAATGCTCTAACCACTAGGCTACCTGCTGGTTACTAGTCCAACGCTCTAACCACTAGGCTACCTGCTGGTTACCGGCCCAACGCTCTAACCACTAGGCTACCTGCTGGTTACTAGTCCAACGCTCTAACCACTAGGCTACCTGCTGGTTACTAGCCCAACGCTCTAACCACTAGGCTACCTGCTGGTTACCGGCCCAACGCTCTAACCACTAGGCTACCTGCTCTAACTGCTAGGCTACCTGCTGGTTACCGCCCAACGCTCTAACCACTAGGCTACCTGCTGGTTACCGGCCCAACGCTCTAACCACTAGGCTACCTGCTCTAACTGCTAGGCTACCTGCTGGTTACTAGTCCAACACTCTAACCACTAGGCTACCTGCTCTAACCACTAGGCTACCTGCTGGTTACTAGTCCAACACTCTAACCACTAGGCTACCTGCTGGTTACTAGTCCAACGCTCTAACCGCTAGGCTACCTGCTGGTTACCGGCCCAACGCTCTAACCGCTAGGCTACCTGCTGGTTACCGGCCCAACGCTCTAACCGCTAGGCTACCTGCTGGTTACCGGCCCAACGCTCTAACCGCTAGGCTACCTGCTGGTTACCGGCCCAACGCTCTAACCGCTAGGCTACCTGCTGGTTACCGGCCCAACGCTCTAACCGCTAGGCTACCTGCTGGTTACCGGCCCAACGCTCTAACCACTAGGCTACCTGCTCTAACCGCTAAGCTACCTGCTGGTTACCGCCCAACGCTCTAACCACTAGGCTACCTGCTCTAACCACTAGGCTACCTGCTCTAACCACTAGGCTACCTGCTCTAACCACTAGGCTACCTGCTCTAACCACTAGGCTACCTGCCGCCCCAAATCAATGTATTTATTATGAGACTTCATAAATCATGATCCTGTCTGCGATTCCAACTTTGGTCGTCTAATCTAAAGGTGAATGCATTACCATCGCAACTGCCAGCGCTGGTGATAAACATTGTTATAGGAAACTGACATATATTAGGCTCCTACCCACTACTGCTATTAGCTTTAAACTATTTATAATCAAGCAACACTTCAATTATTTAACTGGCCTATCTGCTGCTGACTGGTCAGTAACTCTTCTGACAGGACGTCCTTCATAAGGATTAGTGACACGTCCAATACATCACCACCCAGACAGACAGTATGTAATACATCACCATCCATCCAGACAGACAGACAGACAGACAGGATGTAATACATCACCATCCAGACAGACAGGATGTAATACATCACCATCCAGACAGACAGACAGGATGTAATACATCACCATCCATCCAGACAGACAGACAGGATGTAATACATCACCATCCATCCAGACAGACATCACCATCCATCCAGACAGACAGACAGGATGTAATACATCACCATCCATCCATCCAGACAGACAGGATGTAATACATCACCATCCATCCATCCAGACAGACAGGATGTAATACATCACCATCCATCCATCCAGACAGACAGGATGTAATACATCACCATCCATCCATCCAGACAGACAGGATGTAATACATCACCATCCATCCATCCAGACAGACAGGATGTAATACATCACCATCCATCCATCCAGACAGACAGGATGTAATACATCACCATCCATCCATCCAGACAGACAGGATGTAATACATCACCATCCATCCATCCAGACAGACAGACAGGATGTAATACATCACCATCCATCCATCCAGACAGACAGACAGGATGTAATACATCACCATCCATCCAGACAGACAGGATGTAATACATCACCATCCATCCAGACAGACAGGATGTAATACATCACCATCCATCCATCCATCCAGACAGACAGGATGTAATACATCACCATCCATCCAGACAGACAGACTGACAGACAGGATGTAATACATCACCATCCATCCAGACAGACAGACAGGATGTAATACATCACCATCCATCCATCCAGACAGGATGTAATACATCACCATCCATCCAGACAGACAGACTGTAATACATCACCATCCATCCATCCAGACAGACAGGATGTAATACATCACCATCCATCCATCCATCCAGACAGACAGACAGGATGTAATACATCACCATCCATCCATCCAGACAGACAGACAGGATGTAATACATCACCATCCATCCATCCAGACAGACAGACAGGATGTAATACATCACCATCCATCCAGACAGACAGGATGTAATACATCACCATCCATCCATCCAGACAGGATGTAATACATCACCATCCATCCATCCAGACAGGATGTAATACATCACCATCCATCCATCCAGACAGGATGTAATACATCACCATCCATCCATCCAGACAGGATGTAATACATCACCATCCATCCATCCAGACAGGATGTAATACATCACCATCCATCCATCCAGACAGACTGACAGGATGTAATACATCACCATCCAGACAGACAGACAGACAGAATGTAATACATCACCATCCATCCAGACAGACAGACTGACAGACAGGATGTAATACATCACCATCCATCCATCCAGACAGACTGACAGACAGGATGTAATACATCACCATCCATCCATCCATCCAGACAGACAGACAGGATGTAATACATCACCATCCATCCAGACAGACAGACAGGATGTAATACATCACCATCCATCCAGACAGACAGACAGGATGTAATACATCACCATCCATCCAGACAGACAGGATGTAATACATCACCATCCATCCAGACAGACAGACAGACAGGATGTAATACATCACCATCCATCCAGACAGACAGACAGACAGGATGTAATACATCACCATCCAGACAGACAGACAGGATGTAATACATCCCCATCCATCCAGACAGACAGACTTACAGGATGTAATACATCACCATCCATCCAGACAGACAGACAGACAGGATGTAATACATCACCATCCATCCAGACAGACAGACTGACAGACAGGATGTAATACATCACCATCCATCCATCCAGACAGACTGACAGACAGGATGTAATACATCACCATCCATCCAGACAGACAGACAGGATGTAATACATCACCATCCATCCAGACAGACAGACTTACAGGATGTAATACATCACCATCCATCCAGACAGACAGACTTACAGGATGTAATACATCACCATCCATCCAGACAGACAGACTTACAGGATGTAATACATCACCATCCATCCAGACAGACAGACTTACAGGATGTAATACATCACCATCCAGACAGACAGACAGACTTACAGGATGTAATACATCACCATCCAGACAGACAGACAGACAGGATGTAATACATCACCATCCATCCAGACAGACAGACAGGATGTAATACATCACCATCCATCCAGACAGACAGACTTACAGGATGTAATACATCACCATCCATCCAGACAGACAGACTTACAGGATGTAATACATCACCATCCATCCAGACAGACAGAGACAGGATGTAATACATCACCATCCATCCAGACAGACAGACAGACAGGATGTAATACATCACCATCCAGACAGACAGACAGACTTACAGGATGTAATACATCACCATCCATCCAGACAGGATGTAATACATCACCATCCATCCAGACAGGATGTAATACATCACCATCCATCCAGACAGGATGTAATACATCACCATCCATCCAGACAGACAGGATGTAATACATCACCATCCATCCAGACAGACAGGATGTAATACATCACCATCCATCCAGACAGACAGGATGTAATACATCACCATCCATCCAGACAGACAGGATGTAATACATCACCATCCATCCAGACAGGATGTAATACATCACCATCCATCCATCCAGACTGACAGGATGTAATACATCACCATCCATCCATCCAGACTGACAGGATGTAATACATCACCATCCATCCAGACAGACTGACAGGATGTAATACATCACCATCCATCCAGACAGACTGACAGGATGTAATACATCACCATCCATCCAGACAGACTGACAGGATGTAATACATCACCATCCATCCAGACAGACTGACAGGATGTAATACATCACCATCCATCCAGACAGACAGACAGGATGTAATACATCACCATCCAGACAGACAGGATGTAATACATCACCATCCATCCAGACAGGATGTAATACATCACCATCCATCCAGACAGGATGTAATACATCACCATCCATCCAGCCAGACAGACTGACAGGATGTAATACATCACCATCCATCCAGACAGACTGACAGGATGTAATACATCACCATCCAGACAGACAGGATGTAATACATCACCATCCAGACAGACAGGATGTAATACATCACCATCCAGACAGACAGGATGTAATACATCACCATCCATCCAGACAGACAGACTGACAGACAGGATGTAATACATCACCATCCAGACAGACAGGATGTAATACATCACCATCCATCCACAGACAGGATGTAATACATCACCATCCATCCAGACAGACAGACTGACAGACAGGATGTAATACACCACCATCCATCCAGACAGACAGACAGGATGTAATACATCACCATCCATCCAGACAGACAGACAGGATGTAATACATCACCATCCATCCAGACAGACAGGATGTAATACATCACCATCCATCCAGACAGACAGGATGTAATACATCACCATCCATCCAGACAGACAGGATGTAATACATCACCATCCATCCAGACAGACAGGATGTAATACATCACCATCCATCCAGACAGACAGACAGACAGGATGTAATACATCACCATCCATCCATCCAGACAGACAGGATGTAATACATCACCATCCATCCATCCAGACAGACAGGATGTAATACATCACCATCCATCCATCCAGACAGACAGGATGTAATACATCACCATCCATCCAGACAGACAGGATGTAATACATCACCATCCATCCAGACAGACAGACAGACAGGATGTAATACATCACCATCCATCCAGACAGACAGACAGACAGGATGTAATACATCACCATCCATCCAGACAGACAGACAGACAGGATGTAATACATCACCATCCATCCATCCAGACAGACAGACAGGATGTAATACATCACCATCCATCCAGACTGACAGACAGGATGTAATACATCACCATCCATCCAGACTGACAGACAGGATGTAATACATCACCATCCATCCAGACAGACTGACAGGATGTAATACATCACCATCCATCCATCCAGACAGGATGTAATACATCACCATCCATCCATCCAGACAGGATGTAATACATCACCATCCAGACAGACAGACAGACAGGATGTAATACATCACCATCCATCCAGACTGACAGACAGGATGTAATACATCACCATCCATCCATCCAGACAGACAGGATGTAATACATCACCATCCATCCATCCAGACAGACAGGATGTAATACATCACCATCCATCCATCCAGACAGACAGGATGTAATACATCACCATCCATCCATCCAGACAGACAGGATGTAATACATCACCATCCATCCAGACAGACAGGATGTAATACATCACCATCCATCCAGACAGACAGACAGGATGTAATACATCACCATCCATCCAGACAGACAGACAGACAGGATGTAATACATCACCATCCATCCAGACAGACAGACAGACAGGATGTAATACATCACCATCCATCCATCCAGACAGACAGACAGGATGTAATACATCACCATCCATCCAGACTGACAGACAGGATGTAATACATCACCATCCATCCAGACAGACTGACAGGATGTAATACATCACCATCCATCCAGACTGACAGACAGGATGTAATACATCACCATCCAGACAGACAGACAGGATGTAATACATCACCATCCAGACAGGATGTAATACATCACCATCCAGACAGGATGTAATACATCACCATCCAGACAGGATGTAATACATCACCATCCAGACAGGATGTAATACATCACCATCCATCCATCCAGACAGACAGGAACCTCTGACCTGGATGTAATACATCGCCATCCAGACATCAAACACATCAACCTCATGCTCTAGCCATTACCTGGCAGCACAAAACGACCGGCTCAAACATGAGCGGCTTC
This sequence comes from Oncorhynchus keta, assembly GCF_023373465.1. NCBI lineage: Eukaryota > Metazoa > Chordata > Actinopteri > Salmoniformes > Salmonidae > Oncorhynchus > Oncorhynchus keta. The sequence continues at coordinate 57,066,252 of NC_068442.1, forward strand.
AGTAGGTTTATTGAAGCAACAATTTACAGTTAGTTGGCTGGCATTCTAAATCAGTGTTTCCATTCCCCTTTGTCTCTTTTAAAGAGCAGCATCCTTTGCTGTCCCAGCATGCACGGGTGTTATTTATCCTCTCTGAGCTGGCTGTGGTGTGGTGGTGCGTTAGAGATAAACAAAGCTAAACACAGGAAGAGAGGATAGAAGACACGGTCAGGGGATTTAAAGGGCTGTGGAGGGCAGGATAAATCCAGATGAAGCCTTGTCTGTAGGAGGGGACAGAGCAGGTCTAAACACTGCCTAGCCAGGCAGATTAGAACCACTTTGACCCAAACAAAAACAATGGAAATGTATCAACGCATTAAGCAAATAAATAAAAAATACAAAAGCCAAATATTGTGGAAGTATTAGGGAAGCTTTGAGGAGCAGTTATACTGGTTGTCTGAGAAGTGCATCAATGTTAACAGTCTTGGACAACAAACAGTATAACTGATCAAAGCTTCCCTGATACTTCCACAATATCTGGCTATTGCATTATTTGCTTCAGCGCTGTCTGTAAAGCAGCTCTCTGTTAGCGTTACCTAGACTGACCGTGTGGAAGCAGCAGGGAGGTCACTGTTACCTAGACTGACCGTGTAGAAGCAGCAGGGAGGTCACTGTTACCTAGACTGACCGTGTGGAAGCAGCAAGGAGGTCACTGTTACCTAGACTGACCGTGTGGAAGCAGCAGGGAGGTTACCTAGACTGACCGTATGGAAGTAGCAGGGAGGTTACCTAGACTGACCGTGTGGAAGCAGCAGGGAGGTTACCTAGACTGACCGTGTGGAAGCAGCAGGGAGGTTACCTAGACTGACCGTGTGGAAGCAGCAGGGAGGTTACCTAGACTGACCGTGTGGAAGCAGCAGGGAGGTCACTTACCTAGACTGACCGTGTAGAAGCAGCAGGGAGGTCACTTACCTAGACTGACCGTGTAGAAGCAGCAGGGAGGTCACTGTTACCTAGACTGACCGTGTGGAAGCAGCAGGGAGGTTACCTAGACTGACCGTGTGGAAGCAGCAGGGAGGTTACCTAGACTGACCGTGTGGAAGCAGCAGGGAGGTTACCTAGACTGACCGTGTGGAAGTAGCAGGGAGGTTACCTAGACTGACCGTGTGGAAGCAGCAGGGAGGTCACTGTTACCTAGACTGACCGTGTGGAAGCAGCAGGGAGGTCACTGTTACCTAGACTGATCGTGTAGAAGCAGCAGGGAGGTCACTGTTACCTAGACTGACCGTGTAGAAGCAGCAGGGAGGTTACCTAGACTGACCGTGTGGAAGCAGCAGGGAGGTTACCTAGACTGACCGTGTAGAAGCAGCAGGGAGGTTACTGTTACCTAGACTGACCGTGTGGAAACAGCAGGGAGGTCACTGTTACCTAGACTGACCGTGTAGAAGCAGCAGGGAGGTCACGGTCACCTAGACTGACCGTGTGGAAGCAGCAGGGAGGTTACCTAGACTGACCGTGTAGAAGCAGCAGGGAGGTCACTGTTACATAGACTGACCGTGTGGAAGCAGCAGGGAGGTCACTGTTACATAGACTGACCGTGTGGAAGCAGCAGGGAGGTCACTGTTACCTAGACTGACCGTGTGGAAGCAGCAGGGAGGTCACTGTTACCTAGACTGACCGTGTGGAAGCAGCAGGGAGGTTACCTAGACTGACCGTGTGGAAGCAGCAGGGAGTTCACTGTTACCTAGACTGACCGTGTAGAAGCAGCAGGGAGGTCACTGTTACCTAGACTGACCGTGTAGAAGCAGCAGGGAGGTTACCTAGACTAACCGTGTAGAAGCAGCAGGGAGGTCACTGTTACCTAGACTAACCGTGTAGAAGCAGCAGGGAGGTCACTGTTACCTAGACTGACCGTGTGGAAGCAGCAGGGAGGTCACTGTTACCTAGACTGACCGTGTGGAAGCAGCAGGAAGGTCACTGTCACCTAGACTGACCGTGTGGAAGCAGCAGGGAGGTTACCTTGACTGACCATGTAGAAGCAGCAGGGAGGTTACCTAGACTGACCGTATGGAAGTAGCAGGGAGGTTACCTAGACTGACCGTGTGGAAGCAGCAAGGAGGTCACTGTTACCTAGACTGACCGTGTGGAAGCAGCAGGGAGGTTACCTAGACTGACCGTGTGGAAGCAGCAGGGAGGTTACCTAGACTGACCGTGTGGAAGCAGCAGGGAGGTCACTGTTACCTAGACTGACCGTGTGGAAGCAGCAGGGAGGTTACCTAGACTGACCGTGTGGAAGCAGCAGGGAGGTTACCTAGACTGACCGTGTGGAAGCAGCAGGGAGGTCACTGTTACCTAGACTGACCGTGTGGAAGCAGCAGGGAGGTTACCTAGACTGACCGTGTGGAAGCAGCAGGGAGGTTACCTAGACTGACCGTGTAGAAGCAGCAGGGAGGTCACTGTTACCTAGACTGACCGTGTGGAAGCAGCAGGGAGGTCACTGTTACCTAGACTGACCGTGTGGAAGCAGCAGGGAGGTTACCTAGACTGACCGTGTGGAAGCAGCAGGGAGGTTACCTAGACTGACCGTGTGGAAGCAGCAGGGAGTTCACTGTTACCTAGACTGACCGTGTAGAAGCAGCAGGGAGGTTACCTAGACTGACCGTGTGGAAGCAGCAGGGAGGTTACCTAGACTGACCGTGTGGAAGCAGCAGGGAGGTTACCTAGACTGACCGTGTGGAAGCAGCAGGGAGGAGGTGCTGGAGTTATAGAGTAGTCACTGTTCAGGGTTAAAGGATACGAAGGCCCCGGCGATGAAGATGGGGCTGAATACATGGTTCTGGAAGGTGAACAGAGCCAGGCCCATGTAGGAGAAGATGAAGTTCTCTGCTAGGAAGTGAAGGACCTCAAACAGCTGAAACACAGAGAGATTAATTCATTACATACTCACACACACATCCAAGTCAACAAAGCTGGGAAGGCTAATCTTTATGTTTCATCCCTTTTATATTCTGAGGTTTCTCCTCAACCAGGTAGCTTTAAAAGGATGCCAGTCAGTCAGTTAATACCAGGCCTAGCGAAAACAGAAAAGTAGAACTTCCTCACACTCTTGCGAGTAGGGGAATGTGGTAAAATGGGTCACTCATAATATCAGAGAACCAGGGTTAAGCAAGAAACCATAAGTTCTCTTTCAATTATTAGTTTAGACATCCCACAGTGGGGTATGGCCAGAGGCCCTCCGAAGCCAGACAGTCCAAACGTATCAACCCTCAGAGGCCCCGACACCCGTCAATGAAGGTACAGGGACGTCTGGTCAGTAGGACCTCAAAAGTATGAGAGGATGCCAAACAAGCCGCATTGCAAATCTCCTGCAAGGAGATGCCCTTGAACATTGCCTAAGATGTAGCCATGGAGTGAGCCCTGCTTATAACCCCTTGCTGTTATAGGCCAATATTATAGCATCCACAATACAATGTGATAACTGTTGATGAGAAAGGGGCCTCCCCTTGCAGGGAGCCGCCCAGGACACGAAAAATTGGTCACTCGTCTGCAAAGCTCAAAGCGCGTACTGGACACAAACAATGGAGATGCTCCGCTACCACAGAATCAGATGTTATTGGTCACATAAACCTGTTCAGCAGATGTCATTGGTCACATACACCTGTTCAGCAGATGTCATTGCGGGTGTAGCTAAATGCTTGTGTTTCTTGCTCCAACAGTGCAGTAATATCTAACAAAAGGCACAAATCTAAAGTAAAGAATTAAGAATATATAAATATTTGGACGAACAACGTCGGAGCGGCAGAGACTAAAATACAACACAGTATATATATATATATATAACTTCCTGACTGATGTCTTGAGATGTTGCTTCAATATATCCACATCATTTTCCTGCCTCATGACGCCATCTATTTTGTGAAGTGCACCAGTCCCTCCTGCAGCAAAGCACCCCCACAACATGATGATGCCACCCCCGTGCTTCACGGTTGGGATGGTGTTATTCGACTTGCAAGCCTCCCCTTTTTCCTCCAAACATAACGATGGTCATTATGGCCAAATAGTTCTATTTTTGTTTCATCAGACCAGAGGACGTTTCTCCAAAAAGTACGATCTTTGTCCCCATGTGCAGTTTCAAACCGTAGCCTGGCTTTTTTATGGCGGTTTTGGAGCAGTGGCCTCTTCCTTGCTGAGCGGCCTTTTAGCTTATGTTGATATAGGACTCATTTTACTGTGGATATAGATACTTTTGTACCCGTTTCCTCCAGCATCTTCACATGGTCCTTTGCTGTTGTTCTGGGATTGATTTGCACTTTTTGCACCAAAGTACGTTCATCTCTAGGAGACAGAACGCGTCTCCTTCCTGAGCGGTATGATGGCTGCGTGGTCCCATGGTGTTTATACTTGCGTACTATTGTTTGTACAGATGAACGTGGTACCTTCAGGCGTTTGGAAATTGCCCCCAAGGTCTACAATAATTTTTCTGAGGTCTTGGCTGATTTCTTTTGATTTTCCCATGATGTCAAGCAGACTGAGTTTGCACTGAGTCAGAAGCTTCTAAAGCCATCATTTTCTGGAATTGTCCGAGCTGTTTAAAGGCACAGTCAACTTAGTGTATGTAAACTTCTGACCCACTGGAATTGTGATACAGTGAATTATAAGTGAAATAATCTGTCTGTAAACAATTGTTGGAAAAATGACTTAGGACATCTACTTTGTGCATGACACAAATAACTTGCCAAAAGTATAGTTTGTTAAGACATTTGTGGAGGGGTTGAAAAACAGAAGAAGTTTTTCATGACTTGGGGATGGAGTCCCCAGTCTGAGTGGCCTTTAACAGGGTATTGGACCATCTGTCCCCAGTGCAGTTGGCTCTTTACAGCTTATTGGACCATCTGTCCCCAGTGGAGTTGGCTCTTTAGAGGGTATTGGACCATCTGTCCCAGTGCAGTTGGCTCTTTACAGGGTATTGGACCATCTGTCCCCAGTGGAGTTGGCTCTTTACAGGGTATTGGACCATCTGTCCCCAGTGGAGTTGGCTCTTTAGAGGGTATTGGACCATCTGTCCCAGTGCAGTTGGCTCTTTAGAGGGTATTGGACCATCTGTCCCAGTGCAGTTGGCTCTTTAGAGGGTATTGGACCATCTGTCCCAGTGCAGTTGGCTCTTTACAGGGTATTGGACCATCTGTCCCCAGTGGAGTTGGCTCTTTACAGGGTATTGGACCATCTGTCCCAGTGCAGTTGGCTCTTTACAGCTTATTGGACCATCTGTCCCCAGTGGAGTTGGCTCTTTAGAGGGTATTGGACCATCTGTCCCAGTGCAGTTGGCTCTTTACAGCTTATTGGACCATCTGTCCCCAGTGGAGTTGGCTCTTTACAGCTTATTGGACCATCTGTCCCCAGTGCAGTTGGCTCTTTACAGGGTATTGGACCATCTGTCCCAGTGCAGTTGGCTCTTTACAGGGTATTGGACCATCTGTCCCAGTGCAGTTGGCTCTTTACAGGGTATTGGACCATCTGTCCCAGTGCAGTTGGCTCTTTACAGGGTATTGGACCATCTGTCCCAGTGCAGTTGGCTCTTTACAGCTTATTGGACCATCTGTCCCCAGTGGAGTTGGCTCTTTACAGGGTATTGGACCATCTGTCCCAGTGCAGTTGGCTCTTTACAGGGTATTGGACCATCTGTCCCCAGTGGAGTTGGCTCTTTACAGGGTATTGGACCATCTGTCCCCAGTGCAGTTGGCTCTTTACAGGGTATTGGACCATCTGTCCCCAGTGCAGTTGGCTCTTTACAGGGTATTGGACCATCTGTCCCCAGGGCAGTTGGCTCTTTACAGGGTATTGGACCATCTGTCCCAGTGCAGTTGGCTCTTTACAGGGTATTGGACCATCTGTCCCCAGGGCAGTTGGCTCTTTACAGGGTATTGGACCATCTGTCCCCAGTGCAGTTGGCTCTTTACAGGGTATTGGACCATCTGTCCCCAGTGCAGTTGGCTCTTTACAGGGTATTGGACCATCTGTGAAAGGATCCAGGAACCCAAGTGATCTGGGTGGATCCTATCCTCCTTATAATGCTATGAAAGGATCCAGGAACCCAAGTGATCTGGGTGGATCCCATCCTCCTTATAATGCTATGAAAGGATCCAGGAACCCAAGTGATCTGGGTGGATCCTATCCTCTTTATAAAACAAGCCGTTTCTAGAAGGTATCAATATTGTCAATAAATGTTAAACCCACAGAGCTGCAATAGTTTTGTTATGGAGGGATAAAAACAACCTTGGGTTGTGCCGTGGCGGAGATCTTTGTGGGCTATACTCGGCCTCGTCTCAGCATGGTAGGTTGGTGGTTGAAGATATCCCTCTAGTGGTGTGGGGGCTGTCCTTTGGCAAAGTGGATGGGGTTATATCCTGCCTGTTTGGCCCTGTCCGGGGGTATCATCGGATGGGGCCACAGTGTCTCCTGACCCCTCCCGTCTCAGCCTCCAGTGTTTACGCTGCAGAAGTTTGTGTCGAGGGGCTAGGGTCAGTTTGTTATATCTGGAGTCCTTCTCCTGTTTTATCCGGTGTCCTGTGTGAATTTAAGTATGTTCCCTCTAATTCTCTCCCTCTCCCTCCTCTCAGAGGACCTGAGCCCTAGGATCATGCCTCAGGGCTACCTGGCATGATGACTCCTGGCTGCCCCCAGTCCACCTGGTCGTGCTGCTGCTCCAGTTTCAACTGTTCTGCCTGCGGCTATGGAACCCTGACCTGTTCACCGGACGTGCTACCGGTCCCAGACCTGCTGTTTTCAATTCTCTAGACACAGCAGGAGCGGTAGAGATACTCTCAATGATCGGCTATGAAAAGACAACTGACATTTACTCCTGAGGTGCTGACATGTTGCACCCTCGACATTCACTGTGATTATTATTATTTGACCCTGCTGGTCATCTATGAAAATTTGAACATCTTGCCATGTTCTGTTATAATCTCTACCCGGCACAGCCAGAAGAGGACTGGCCACCCCTCCTCGAAGCCTGGTTTGTCTCTAGGTTTCTTCCTAGGTCTTGGCCTTTCTAGGGAGTTTTTCCTAGCCACCGTGCTTCTACACCTGCATTGCTTGCTGTTTGGGATTTTAGGCGGGGTTTCTGTACAGCACTTTGCGATATCAGCAGATGTATTTATATAGCCCTTCTTACATTTGATTTGATTTAAAAGTCTGATGAAATGTAAATGATTTAGGGAGGGCATAGGGACAGATATTATGGGGCGTTTGTTGGTGTCAAGTAGAGACCCAATCAGTTCTTTAAAATCAATCTTCTTCAACTGTTCTGAGCTGTCCTTCACAATGTCATTGAATCCCACATGAACTATGATAGACTACATTTCCTGATGCTGGTTTAAAATGTTTGGGAGCAGCTTATTGATGTCCTGTGCTCCTGGATAGCACCATTGTTGCTTCAGATTAAACCCTTTACAGCTAGCATGACAACCAGGAGAGGAGAGGGGCTGGAGAGGGTTAGTGGTAAGGTTTAGGGCTAGAGTGTTAGTGTGTAGTATGTAGAGTGTTACCTGCTTGGTGCGCTTGGTGGACTCCTCAGACAGGTTGTTGTATGTGTAGTGGGCCTGAGTGATCCCACAGAATAGCACCGCCACGACACCTGGGACAGAACACACAGAGAGAACAGCCTAAGCATAACACAGCTAAAACACCTGAGGATACAGTCTGCTTCCCACGTGGACCTCTCTGGCCAAAAGTAGTGCACTATAAATGGAACAGGGTGCCATATGGATAGTGCACTATCTAGGAAATAGGGTGCAATTGGGAACACAAATTGCTTATTCCAGTTACTTATAAGTAATAAGTATGCAGCCATTAACAAAATGACTAAAATATGTTAAATCCCCGTGGATGAGGAATTAAAAATATTATGGTAATTACGGTTGAGAGGGATAAGGCAAAAGGCATTGAATTGCAAATAAATCTGGCTGCGTAACCGATTGGCAAATGTATTGCAAATTGAGAAATCATGTTACTAAACTGAATAAAAAGCATAAACTAACTAAACTAAACTATGAAACAAAGACAAATGACAAAGATTGATAGTTAAAAGATTTGGAGCACCTTAAACTATATTTTGGGCAAAAAGGCAAACTCAGCTCCATCATTCATTGAATCAGATGTCTCATTCACCAGTGATATTGGCAAATTACATAAATTATTTTTTTCATTGACAAGATTAGCAAACTTAGTGTGACGGCCCTGAATTTGTCTAAACCGTCTCAGTGCTTCTCCTGCCAATGGGCCGCTTCCCCTATAATTCCCAAACAGACCGCCTCAGCATCTCAGCATCAAGGAAGCAAATAGAGGAAGTGTTCAACGTTCAAACCCAGTTTGTTTTGTTGTATTTAAAAGGTGTGTAAAAGCCGTGTCACAGGATCAACCAGTCTATTGATCTACATTACGTCTCCACTGTTCTCCTCGGCTCCTGTTGGCGGATTGATTGGAAGTTCTGACTTATCATTTTTTTGGCATTCGGCACTTCCTTTGTTTTGGTGTGATTTATAACGTGTTGGTTTGTGTGTTCAGTTGTAGCTGAAGATTCCTGATCCTCCCTTGTGTGTGTGGAACAGATATTTATTGCATTCTGAGTGTATGAATGAGACCGGTTTTTACACGTCACTTTATGGAGGGAACAATTGCGTGACTATGGTCACTTGGGTTCACTGAACTCATTTACCGGGCTGGACTCTTTTTAGGCCTGAGGTACGGGACTTTTCTTGAGGAACCAGAGTTCATTGTGTTGTGACATTATTGCGTGTATTTTTACATTTATTTTGGGAATACAGCCAACACAAAAAGAGTTGATTTCAAGTTATTTCCAATGTGTTCAGGGTTTATGAAAAGTGTACGTCCATAATGACTTCTGCATGATTCCTTTGTATTGGTGTAGATTTGACTCAATCCCTCAAACCAAAAGGACAAATCTATATTTTATCTGGTCGGCGCAACCGACCCTGAAAAAAACAACTCAAAACCGTTATATTAGGCATGACATGCCATAACTGATCAAATTATGGAAGACAAGCATTGTAATTGTAAATTCTGTAAAGTCAGTGTGGAAAAGGTGAAAGAATCATTGTTGTCAATTAACAATGACAAGCCACAACTTGGATGGAAAATGACTGAGGATAATAGCGGACGATATTGCCACATCTTCAATCTAAACCTACTAGAGAGTGTGTGGCCCTCAGGCCTGGAGGGAAGCGAAAGTCATTCCGCTACCCAAGAATAGTAAAGCCCCCTTTCCTGGCTCAAATAGCCGACCTAAGAGTGTGCAAAGCTGTCAAAGGCAAAAGGTGGCTATTTGAAGAATATCAAATGTAAAATATATTTTGATTTTATTTAACACTTTTTTTGGTTACTACATGATTCCATGTGTGTTATTTCATAGTTTTGATGTCTTCACTATTATTCTACAATGTTAAAAATAAAGAAAAACCCTTGAATGAGTAGGTGTGTCCAAACTTTTGACTGGTACTGTATACATAAGACATGCACTCTCTACACATGGACGTTGTATTGTAGATGTGTGATAGTGGAGCAGTGGCCTGCTAGGCCTAGCTGCGCAGCATCATAATCATATTCTTTTTCTCTGTGCTCTGCTCTATCTTTAGCAGAATCTGTAAAACATTTACTGCAGCCTGTGTGCTGACCATACTGTGTATACTTCCCAAACAGCACCCTATTCCCTACATAGTGCACTACATTTGACCATAGCCATATGCACTTTATAGGGAATAAGCTGCTATTTGGGATGCAAACAGAGCCCCTCTTAACCCCTCCAACCCGGTCCTGACCTGTGAACCCGCAGGCCTCGGCCAATAGGAAGGTGCTCCAGGACATGAGGAAGAAGAGGGCAGTCTCCAGCAGAGGGAAACAGTGCAGCTTGGTGAACTTGGTCACGTAGAGACAGAGTTAGAGAATCAAAACATTTCACAAACACTATTGCCATTGCTTCAGGGGACACTACAATACACTATTGCCATTGCTTCAGGGGACACTACAATACACTATTGCCATTGCTTCAGGGGACACTACAATACACTATTGCCATTGCTTCAGGGGACACTACAATACACTATTGCCATTGCTTCAGGGGACACTACAATACACTATTGCCATTGCTTCAGGGGACACTACAATACACTATTGCCATTGCTTCAGGGGACACTGCCATTGCTTCAGGGGACACTACAATACACTATTGCCATTGCTTCAGGGGACACTACAATACACTATTGCCATTGCTTCAGGGGACACTACAATACACTATTGCCAGTGCTTCAGGGGACACTACAATACACTATTGCCATTGCTTCAGGGGACACTACAATACACTATTGCCAGTGTACTGAATACACTGTTAATAAAGTTATCTTTTAGAAATGTAAACAAAAACAAGTTGTGGTAATCTTTCAGGTAAGGATGAGGGCAGTGACCACTTCAGACTAGCTAAAAACATGACTCTTTCCACCCAACATCATAAACAAGCAGCACCCTTTGTCAGTGATTTTAGTTACTGGATCCCCATGTCGTGTAGTGATGTTGCAGTAGAAGGATATGAGGGCAGTGACCACTCCAGTGATGGCTCCCATGGCGAAGGATCCACTGAAGATGCCCAGGAAAACCCCCACTGACTTGAAGAAGGCTGTGGCATCGAAGGCGTGTGTACTGGCTCCAGCCGGCTGATAGGCTACAATAGACCTGGAACAAAGAAAACAGAACACACAGTCAACACTTTTATCCATCAAATATCCTGTTTCACAGGTGGTAGACGATACGTTATACAGGTGGTAGACGATACGTTATACGTGGTAGACATACGGGTGGTAGACGATACGTCATACGGGTGGTAGACGATACGTCATACGGGTGGTAGACGATACGTCATACGGGTGGTAGACGATACGTCATACGGGTGGTAGACGATACGTCATACGGGTGGTAGACGATACGTCATACGGGTGGTAGACGATACGTCATACGGGTGGTAGACGATACGTCATACGGGTGGTAGACGATACGTCATACGGGTGGTAGACGATACGTCATACGGTTATACGGGTGGTAGACGATACGTTATACAGGTGGTAGACGATACGTTATACGGGTGGTAGACAATACGTTATACGGGTGGTAGACGATAGGTTATACAGGTGGTAGACGATAGGTTATACAGGTGGTAGACGATACGTTATACAGGTGGTAGACAATACGTTACAGACACACATACGTTACAGACACAATACGTTTCACAGACACAATACGTTACAGGCACAATACGTTACAGACACAATACGTTTCACAGACACAATACGTTACAGGCACACATACGTTACAGACACAATACGTTTTTCACAGACACAATACGTTACACAGACACAATACGTTACACAGACACAATACGTTACACAGACACAATTACAGACACAATTCACAGACACAATACGTTACAGACACAATACGACACAATACGTTACAGACACAATACGTTACAGACACAATACGTTACAGACACAATACGTTACAGACACAATACGTTACAGACACAATACGTTACAGACACAATACGTTACAGACACAATACGTTACAGACACAATACGTTACAGACACAATACGTTACAGACACAATACGTTACAGACACAATACGTTACAGACACAATACGTTACAGACACAATACGTTACAGACACAATACGTTACAGACACAATACGTTACACAGACAGACACAATACAGACACAATACGTTACACAGACACAATACGTTACACAGACACAATACGTTACACAGACACAATACGTTACAGACACAATACGTTACAGACACAATACGTTTCACAGACACAATACGTTTCACAGACACAATACGTTTCACGTTTCACAGACACAATACGTTTCACAGACACAATACGTTACAGACACAATACGTTACAGACACAATACGTTACAGACACAATACGTTTCACAGACACAATACGTTACAGACACAATACGTTTCACAGACACAACACAATACGTACGACACAATTTCACAGACACAATACGTTTCACAGACACAATACAGACACAATACGTTACACAGACACAATACGTTACAGACACAATACGTTACACAGACACAATACGTTACACAGACACAATACGTTACAGACACAATACGACACAGACACAATACGTTACACAGACACAATACGTTACACAGACACAATACGTTACACAGACACAATACGTTACAGACACAATACGTTTCACAGACACAATACGTTTCACAGACACAATACGTTTCACAGACACAATACGTTACACAGACACAACAATACGTTACACAGACACAATTACACAGACACAATACGTTACACAGACACAATACGTTACAGACAGACACAGACACAATACGTTACAGACACAATACGTTACAGACACAATACGTTACACAGACACAATACGTTTCACAGACACAATACGTTACAGACACAATACGTTTCACAGACACAATACGTTTCACAGACACAATACGTTTCACAGACACAATACGTTTCACAGACACAATACGTTTCACAGACACAATACGTTTCACAGACACAATACGTTTCACAGACACAATACGTTTCACAGACACAATACGTTTCACAGACACAATTTCGACACAATACGTTTCTCAGACACAATACGTTACAGACACAATACGTTTCACAGACACAATACGTTTCACAGACACAATACGTTTCACAGACACAATACGTTACACAGACACAATACGTTACACAGACACAATACGTTTCACAGACACAATACGTTACAGACACAATACGTTACAGACACAATACGTTACAGACACAATACGTTACGGACACAATACGTTACGGACACAATACGTTACGGACACAATACGTTACAGACACAATACGTTACAGACACAATACGTTTCACAGACAATACGTTTCAGACACAATACGTTACACAGGTGGCAGGTAGCCTAGCGGTTAGAGCATTGGGCCTGTAAGTGAAAGGTCGCTGCTTTTGTATACCCTAGCCGACAAGGTGAAAAATATGTTGAAATGCCCTTGAGCAAGACACTTAACCCTAATTTTCTCCAGAGGCAGCATACTACACTGAACAAATATAAACACGTACAGTTTTGGTCCCATGTTTCATGAGCTGAAATAAAAGATCCCAGTCATTCCTCCTCTGCCAAAATAATCCATCCACCTGACAGGTGTGGCATATCAAGAAGCTGATTAAAGCAGCATGACCATTACATAGGTGCACCTTGTTCTGGGGACAATAAAAGGCCACTTTAAAATGTGCCGTGGTGTCACACAACAGATGTCTCAAATTTTGACAGAGCGTGCAATTGGCATGCTGACTGCAGGAATGTCCACCAGAGCTGTTACCAAAGAACCTAATGCTAATTCTTATTATCATATACTGCCTCCAAAGTCGTTGAAGAAAATTTGGCAGCGCGTCCAACTGGCCTCAACTGCAGGCCTCGTGTAACCACGCCAACCCAGGACCTCCCCATCCTGCTCCTTCACCTCAGGCCTCGTGTAACAACGCCAACCCAGGAGCTCTCCATCCTGCTCCTTCACCTCAGGCCTCGTGTAACTACACCAACCCAGGACCTCCCCATCCAGCTCCTTCACCTCAGGCCTCGTGTAACTACACCAACCCAGGAGCTCCCCATCCCGCTCCTTCACCTCAGGCCTCGTGTAACTACACCAACCCAGGACCTCCCCATCCGGCTCCTCCACCGCAGGCCTCGTGTAACTACACCAACCCAGGACCTCCCCATCCAGCTCCTTCACCTCAGGCCTCGTGTAACTACACACAACCCAGGACCTCTCCATCCGGCTCCTTCACCTCAGGCCTCGTGTAACCACGCCAGTACCCAGGAGCTCCCCATCCGGCTCCTTCACCTCAGGCCTCGTGTAACTACACCAACCCAGGAGCTCTCCATCCGGCTCCTTCACCTCAGGCCTCGTGTAACTACACCAACCCAGGAGCTCTCCATCCGGCTCCTTCACCTCAAGCCTCGTGTAACTACACCAACCCAGGACCTCCCCATCCGGCTCCTTCACCTCAGGCCTCGTGTAACTACACCAACCCAGGACCTCCCCATCCGGCTCCTTCACCTCAGGCCTCGTGTAACCACGCCAACCCAGGAGCTCCCCATCCGGCTCCTTCACCTCAGGCCTCGTGTAACTACACCAACCCAGGAGCTCCCCATCCGGCTCCTTCACCTCAGGCCTCGTGTAACTACACCAACCCAGGACCTCCCCATCCTGCTCCTTCACCTCAGGCCTCGTGTAACAACGCCAACCCAGGAGCTCTCCATCCGGCTCCTTCACCTCAGGCCTCGTGTAACTACACCAACCCAGGACCTCCCCATCCGGCTCCTTCACCTCAGGCCTCGTGTAACTACACCAACCCAGGAGCTCCCCATCCGGCTCCTTCACCTCAGGCCTCGTGTAACTACACCAACCCAGGACCTCCCCATCCGGCTCCTTCACCTCAGGCCTCGTGTAACTACACCAACCCAGGACCTCCCCATCCGGCTCCTTCACCTCAGGCCTCGTGTAACTACACCAACCCAGGACCTCTCCATCCGGCTCCTTCACCTCAGGCCTCGTGTAACTACACCAACCCAGGACCTCTCCATCCGGCTCCTTCACCTCAGGCCTCGTGTAACTACACCAACCCAGGAGCTCCCCATCCGGCTCCTTCACCTCAGGCCTCGTGTAACCACGCCAGTACCCAGGACCTCTCCATCTGGCTCCTTCACCTCAGGCCTCGTGTAACTACACCAACCCAGGAGCTCTCCATCCGGCTCCTTCACCTCAGGCCTCATGTAACCACGCCAACCCAGGACCTCCCCATCTGGCTCATTCACCTCAGGCCTCGTGTAACTACACCAACCCAGGACCTCTCCATCCGGCTCCTTCACCTCAGGCCTCGTGTAACTACACCAACCCAGGACCTCTCCATCCGGCTCCTTCACCTCAGGCCTCATGTAACTACACCAACCCAGGACCTCCCCATCCGGCTCCTTCACCTCAGGCCTCGTGTAACCACGCCAGTACCCAGGACCTCCCCATCCGGCTCCTTCACCTCAGGCCTCGTGTAACTACACCAACCCAGGAGCTCCCCATCTGGCTCCTTCACCTCAGGGCTCGTGTAACTACACCAACCCAGGACCTCCCCATCCAGCTCCTTCACCTCAGGCCTCGTGTAACTACACCAACCCAGGACCTCTCCATCCGGCTCCTTCACCTCAGGCCTCGTGTAACCACGCCAGTACCCAGGAGCTCCCCATCCGGCTCCTTCACCTCAGGCCTCGTGTAACTACACCAACCCAGGAGCTCTCCATCCGGCTCCTTCACCTCAGGCCTCGTGTAACTAAACCAACCCAGGAGCTCTCCATCCGGCTCCTTCACCTCAGGCCTCGTGTAACTACACCAACCCAGGACCTCCCCATCCGGCTCCTTCACCTCAGGCCTCGTGTAACTACACCAACCCAGGACCTCCCGATCCGGCTCCTTCACCTCAGGCCTCGTGTAACCACGCCAACCCAGGAGCTCCCCATCCGGCTCCTTCACCTCAGGCCTCGTGTAACCACGCCAACCCAGGACCTCCCCATCCGGCTCCTTCACCTCAGGCCTCGTGTAACTACACCAACCCAGGACCTCCCCATCCGGCTCCTTCACCTCAGGCCTCGTGTAACTACACCAACCCAGGACCTCCCCATTCGGCTCCTTCACCTCAGGCCTCGTGTAACTACACCAACCCAGGACCTCCCCATCCGGCTCCTTCACCTCAGGCCTCGTGTAACTACACCAACCCAGGACCTCCCCATCCGGCTCCTTCACCTCAGGCCTCGTGTAACTACACCAACCCAGGACCTCTCCATCCGGCTCCTTCACCTCAGGCCTCGTGTAACTACACCAACCCAGGACCTCTCCATCCGGCTCCTTCACCTCAGGCCTCGTGTAACTACACCAACCCAGGACCTCCCCATCCGGCTCCTTCACCTCAGGCCTCGTGTAACTACGCCAACCCAGGACCTCCCCATCCGGCTCCTTCACCTCAGGCCTCGTGTAACTACACCAACCCAGGACCTCCCCATCCGGCTCCTTCACCTCAGGCCTCGTGTAACTACACCAACCCAGGACCTCCCCATCCGGCTCCTTCACCTCAGGCCTCGTGTAACTACACCAACCCAGGACCTCCCCATCCGGCTCCTTCACCTCAGGCCTCGTGTAACCACGCCAACCCAGGACCTCTCCATCCGGCTCCTTCACCTCAGGCCTCGTGTAACCACGCCAACCCAGGACCTCTCCATCCGGCTCCTTCACCTCAGGCCTCGTGTAACTACACCAACCCAGGACCTCCCCATCCGGCTCCTTCACCTCAGGCCTCGTGTAACCACGCCAACCCAGGACCTCTCCATCCGGCTCCTTCACCTCAGGCCTCGTGTAACTACACCAACCCAGGACCTCTCCATCCGGCTCCTTCACCTCAGGCCTCGTGTAACCACGCCAGTACCCAGGAGCTCCCCATCCGGCTCCTTCACCTCAGGCCTCGTGTAACCACGACAACCCGGGACCTCCACAACCGGCTCCTTCACCTGCGGGATCGTCTGAGGAGTATTTCTGTAAAAGCCCTTTTGTTGGGGAAAAACTCCCACCCCTGTCCAGTCATGTGAAATCCATAGATTAGGTCCTAAATCATTTATTTCAATTGGCTGATTTCTCAATATGAACTGTCAACCAGGAAAATATTTTTATTGTTTCATGTTGCATTCATATTTTTGTTCAGTATACTATGGCTGACCCAGTAAAACAATACATTACACTGCACCTATCATACTACCATGACTGACCCTGTAAAACAACACCTATCATACTACTATGACTGACCCTGTAAAACAACACCTATCATACTACCATGACTGACCCTGTAAAACAACACCAATCACACTACTGGGACTGACCCTGTAAAACAACACCTATCATACTACTATGACTGACCCTGTAAAACAACACCTATCACACTACTGGGACTGACCCTGTAAAACAACACCTATCATACTACTATGACTGACCCTGTAAAACAACACCTATCATACTACTATGACTGACCCTGTAAAACAACACCTATCATACTACTATGACTGACCCTGTAAAACAACACCTATCATACTACTATGACTGACCCTGTAAAACAACACCTATCACACTACTATGACTGACCCTGTAAAACAACACCTATCATATTACTATGACTGACCCTGTAAAACAACACCTATCGTACTACTATGACTGACCCTGTAAAACAACACCTATCATACTACTATGACTGACCCTGTAAAACAACACCTATCATACTACTATGACTGACCCTGTAAAACAACACCTATCATACTACTATGACTGACCCTGTAAAACAACACCTATCATACTACTATGACTGACCCAGTAAAACAACACCTATCATACTACTATGACTGACCCTGTAAAACAACACCTATCATATTACTACGACCCTGTAAAACAACACCTATCATACTACTATGACTGACCCTGTCCAACAACACCTATCATACTACTATGACTGACCCTGTAAAACAACACCTATCATACTACTATGACTGACCCTGTAAAACAACACCTATCATACTACTATGACTGACCCTGTAAAACAACACCTATCATACTACTATGACTGACCCTGTAAAACAACACCTATCATACTACTATGACTGACCCTGTAAAACAACACCTATCATACTACTATGACTGACCCTGTAAAACAACACCTATCATACTACTATGACTGACCCTGTAAAACAACACCTATCACACTACTATGACTGACCCTGTAAAACAACACCTATCATACTACTATGACTGACCCTGTCCAACAACACCTATCATAGTACTATGACTGACCCTGTCCAACAACACCTATCACACTACTATGACTGACCCTGTCCAACAACACCTATCATAGTACTATGACTGACCCTGTAAAACAACACCTATCACACTACTATGACTGACCCTGTAAAACAACACCTATCATACTGCTATGACTGACCCTGTAAAACAACACCTATCACACTACTGGGACTGACCCTGTAAAACAACACCTATCATACTACTATGACTGACCCTGTAAAACAACACCTATCATACTACTATGACTGACCCTGTAAAACAACACCTATCATACTACTATGACTGACCCTGTAAAACAACACCTATCATACTACTATGACTGACCCTGTAAAACAACACCTATCATACTACTATGACTGACCCTGTAAAACAACACCTATCATACTACTGACCCTGTAAAACAACACCTATCATACTACTGACCCTGTAAAACAACACCTATCACACTACTGGGACTGACCCTGTAAAACAACACCTATCACACTACTGGGACTGACCCTGTAAAACAACACCTATCATACTACTATGACTGACCCTGTAAAACAACACCTATCATACTACTATGGCTGACCCTGTAAAACAACACCTATCACACTACTGACTGACCCTGTAAAACAACACCTATCATACTACTATGACTGACCCTGTAAAACAACATCTATCATACTACTATGACTGACCCTGTAAAACAACATCTATCATACTACTATGACTGACCCTGTAAAACAACACCTATCATACTACTATGACTGACCCTGTATAACAACCCCTATCATACTACTATGACTGACCCTGTACAACAACACCTATCATACTACTATGACTGACCCTGTAAAACAACACCTATCATACTACTATGACCCTGTACAACAACACCTATCATACTACTATGACCCTGTAAAACAACACCTATCATACTACTATGACTGACCCTGTAAAACAACACCTATCATACTACTATGACTGACCCTGTAAAACAACACCTATCATACTACTATGACTGACCCTGTAAAACAACACCTATCATACTACTATGACTGACCCTGTAAAACAACACCTATCATACTACTGACCCTGTAAAACAACACCTACCATACTACTGACCCTGTAAAACAACACCTATCATACTACTATGACTGACCCTGTAAAACAACACCTATCATACTACTATGGCTGACCCTGTAAAACAACACCTATCATACTACTGACCCTGTAAAACAACACCTATCATACTACTGACCCTGTAAAACAACACCTATCATACTGACCCTGTAAAACAACACCTATCATACTACTATGACTGACCCTGTAAAACAACACCTATCATACTACTATGACTGACCCTGTAAAACAACACCTATCATACTACTGACCCTGTAAAACAACACCTATCATACTACCATGGCTGACCCAGTAAAACAACATCTATCATACTACTATGACTGACCCTGTAAAACAACACCTATCATACTACTATGACTGACCCTGTAAACAACACCTATCATACTACTATGGCTGACCCAGTAAAACAATACATTTCACTGCACCATCCAACGTGTGACAATGAAACCTTTTGAATTGTATCATACACTCTTTCACATAACACCTGTTGTGTCATTGCAGCTGCACCACACTAGGCCTTCCAGCAGGGGGTAGTAAAGTGCTAGCTCTGTCTCAGCTCCACATCAACAACATTACTGATGTAACACTGTCACCTCAGTGAGGAATCTCTACAACGTCGGGGAAAAGGAGGAGAAACGAGGAGGGAACAGGAACATTTCCCAGAAACTGAGGAACCCTCTGACAGACAGACAGAGCGAGACAGAGCGAGAGAGCGAGCCAGACAGAGCGAGAGAGACAGACAGAGCGAGAGAGTGCTGGGAGGAGAGAGGAGGAGCACGGTAACTTACGAGGAGAGGACGATGGCCACTGCGTCATTAATGACACTCTCTCCAAACAGCAGGGCATAAAGATCCACGTCTGCATGGAGCTCATTGAAGATGGCCAGCACCGTCACTGAAATACACACACACACACTCAAGAGAGAGTTGAGGAGCAACGTGTTGCTTGCTAGGATGTACCATGACCATCCTTGTAGTGAAGATATGCTAAGGACGGACTGCAGAGGTATGCTCCTGGAGGCCTGTAGAGAGAGCCCTCCACTGGGATGAGGTGGTGAGGAGCTCCAGTGCCTACCTGGGTCAGTGGCAGAGACGATGGCTCCAAAGAAAAGACAGTCTGTGTAGTAGAACTTGTTAGTCAGCTGCCCTATGAACTGCATCAGCTTCACCACTCCATACATCAGGTTTCTGAAGAGAGGAGAGGACTAGAAGAGCTCCATACCAGACATGATCTAAATCAGTCCCAACAGTACGCTGACTCACCCAATGACGAAGCATGAGATAGCTGTTCCTAGGAAGGCATAGGTTATGATGGAGCCCAGGTTCCTGAAGAAGTGTCTCTGGAAAAAGAGAAGAGGGATATTATAATCGCTAGGCTACATCATAGAATGTAGAGATGTCAGCCAGCCCCACAAGAGGGCCTCGGTGAGCAGGGAGAGGGTTGCCTGTCATCTCCTCTCACAAGAGGACCTCGGTGAGCAGGGAGAGGGTTGCCTGTCATCTCCCCTCACAAGAGGGCCTCGGTGAGCAGGGAGAGGGTTGCCTGTCATCTCCCCTCACAAGAGGGCCTCGGTGAGCAGGGAGAGGGTTGCCTGTCATCTCCCCTCACAAGAGGGCCTCGGTGAGCAGGGTTGCCTGTCATCTCCCCTCACAAGAGGGCCTCTGTGAGCAGGGTTGCCTGTCATCTCCCCTCACAAGAGGGCCTTGGTGAGCAGGGTTGCCTGTCATCTCCCCTCACAAGAGGGCCTTGGTGAGCAGGGTTGCCTGTCATCTCCCCTCACAAGAGGGCCTTGGTGAGCAGGGTTGCCTGTCATCTCCCCTCACAAGAGGGCCTTGGTGAGCAGGGTTGCCTGTCATCTCCCCTCACAAGAGGGCCTCTGTGAGCAGGGAGAGGGTTGCCTGTCATCTCCCCTCACAAGAGGGCCTCTGTGAGCAGGGAGAGGGTTGCCTGTCATCTCCCCTCACAAGAGGGCCTCGGTGAGCAGGGAGAGGGTTGCCTGTCATCTCCCCTCACAAGAGGGCCTCGGTGAGCAGGGAGAGGGTTGCCTGTCATCTCCCCTCACAAGAGGGCCTCGGTGAGCAGGGAGAGGGTTGCCTGTCATCTCCCCTCACAGGAGGGCCTCGGTGAGCAGGGAGAGGGTTGCCTGTCATCTCCCCTCACAGGAGGGCCTCGGTGAGCAGGGAGAGGGTTGCCTGTCATCTCCCCTCACAGGAGGGCCTCGGTGAGCAGGGAGAGGGTTGCCTGTCATCTCCCCTCACAAGAGGGCCTCGGTGAGCAGGGAGAGGGTTGCCTGTCATCTCCCCTCACAAGAGGGCCTCGGTGAGCAGGGTTGCCTGTCATCTCCCCTCACAAGAGGGCCTTGGTGAGCAGGGTTGCCTGTCATCTCCCCTCACAAGAGGGCCTTGGTGAGCAGGGTTGCCTGTCATCTCCCCTCACAAGAGGGCCTTGGTGAGCAGGGTTGCCTGTCATCTCCCCTCACAAGAGGGCCTTGGTGAGCAGGGAGAGGGTTGCCTGTCATCTCCCCTCACAAGAGGGCCTCAGTGAGCAGGGAGAGGGTTGCCTGTCATCTCCCCTCACAAGAGGGCCTTGGTGAGCAGGGGAGAGGGTTGCCTGTCATCTCCCCTCACAAGAGGGCCTTGGTGAGCAGGGAGAGGGTTGCCTGTCATCTCCCTCACAAGAGGGCCTTGGTGAGCAGGGAGAGGGTTGCCTGTCATCTCCCCTCACAAGAGGGCCTCGGTGAGCAGGGAGAGGGTTGCCTGTCATCTCCCCTCACAAGAGGGCCTTGGTGAGCAGGGAGAGGGTTGCCCGTCATCTCCCCTCACAAGAGGGCCTCGGTGAGCAGGGAGAGGGTTGCCTGTCATCTCCCCTCACAAGAGGGCCTCGGTGAGCAGGGAGAGGGTTGCCTGTCATCTCCCCTCACAAGAGGGCCTCGGTGAGCAGGGAGAGGGTTGCCCGTCATCTCCCCTCACAAGAGGGCCTCGGTGAGCAGGGAGAGGGTTGCCTGTCATCTCCCCTCACAAGAGGGCCTTGGTGAGCAGGGTTGCCTGTCATCTCCCCTCACAAGAGGGCCTTGGTGAGCAGGGTTGCCTGTCATCTCCCCTCACAAGAGGGCCTTGGTGAGCAGGGTTGCCTGTCATCTCCCCTCATAAGAGGGCCTTGGTGAGCAGGGTTGCCTGTCATCTCCCCTCACAAGAGGGCCTCTGTGAGCAGGGAGAGGGTTGCCTGTCATCTCCCCTCACAAGAGGGCCTCGGTGAGCAGGGAGAGGGTTGCCTGTCATCTCCCCTCACAAGAGGGCCTCGGTGAGCAGGGAGAATGTTGCCTGTCATCTCCCCTCACAAGAGGGCCTCGGTGAGCAGGGAGAGGGTTGCCTGTCATCTCCCCTCACAAGAGGGCCTCGGTGAGCAGGGAGAGGGTTGCCTGTCATCTCCCCTCACAAGAGGGCCTCGGTGAGCAGGGAGAGGGTTGCCTGTCATCTCCCCTCACAAGAGGGCCTCGGTGAGCAGGGAGAGGGTTGCCTGTCATCTCCCCTCACAAGAGGGCCTCGGTGAGCAGGGAGAGGGTTGCCTGTCATCTCCCCTCACAAGAGGGCCTCGGTGAGCAGGGAGAATGTTGCCTGTCATCTCCCCTCACAAGAGGGCCTTGGTGAGCAGGGAGAGGGTTGCCTGTCATCTCCCCTCACAAGAGGGCCTTGGTGAGCAGGGAGAGGGTTGCCTGTCATCTCCCCTCACAAGAGGGCCTTGGTGAGCAGGGAGAGGGTTGCCTGTCATCTCCCCTCACAAGAGGGCCTTGGTGAGCAGGGAGAGGGTTGCCTGTCATCTCCCCTCACAAGAGGGCCTTGGTGAGCAGGGAGAGGGTTGCCTGTCATCTCCCCTCACAAGAGGGCCTTGGTGAGCAGGGAGAGGGTTGCCTGTCATCTCCCCTCACAAGAGGGCCTTGGTGAGCAGGGAGAGGGTTGCCTGTCATCTCCCCTCACAAGAGGGCCTCGGTGAGCAGGGAGAATGTTGCCTGTCATCTCCCCTCACAAGAGGGCCTTGGTGAGCAGGGAGAGAGTTGCCTGTCATCTCCCCTCACAAGAGGGCCTTGGTGAGCAGGGAGAGGGTTGCCTGTCATCTCCCCTCACAAGAGGGCCTTGGTGAGCAGGGAGAGAGTTGCCTGTCATCTCCCCTCACAAGAGGGCCTTGGTGAGCAGGGAGAGGGTTGCCTGTCATCTCCCCTCACAAGAGGGCCTCGGTGAGCAGGGAGAATGTTGCCTGTCATCTCCCCTCACAAGAGGGCCTCGGTGAGCAGGGAGAGAGTTGCCTGTCATCTCCCCTCACAAGAGGGCCTCGGTGAGCAGGGAGAATGTTGCCTGTCATCTCCCCTCACAAGAGGGCCTGGGTGAGCAGGGAGAGGGTTGCCTGTCATCTCCCCTCACAAGAGGGCCTCGGTGAGCAGGAGAGGGTTGCCTGTCATCTCCCCTCACAAGAGGGCCTCGGTGAGCAGGGAGAGGGTTGCCTGTCATCTCCCCTCACAAGAGGGCCTCGGTGAGCAGGGAGAGGGTTGCCTGTCATCTCCCCTCACTAGAGGGCCTTGGTGAGCAGGGAGAGGGTTGCCTGTCATCTCCCCTCACAAGAGGGCCTCGGTGAGCAGGGTTGCCGGACTCCAATCAAGTTGTAGAAACATCTCAAGATGATCAATGGAAACAGGATGCAGCGGAGATCAATTTTGATTCATAGAAAAATATGTAAATACTTAAACACATTAGTTTTCCTGTTTTCGCTTTGTGTGTGTAGATTGATGATATTTTAGAATACTGAAAAAGGGGTCTAAATACATACCGAAGGCACTGTGTGTGTGGGATACATCGTCTAACGAAATGCTTACTTGCAGGTTCCTTCTCAACAAGGCAACAATATAAAATACCACATGCACGCACAGTTAAAAGCCTAGTAGAGTTAGCAGCAGGTGGATGAGCAATATGGATGAAACCTGACCTGGAATGTGAAGCTAACTGAAGCTGGCTAGCATTATAAAAGCCTGAGTAGATCTAGCTTGCTTTGGTACTATACCACTCTGGTTGCTCTATGCTTGATGCTATATCCCTCTGAACCCTGACAGGTGTGTCCCATCTTGAACCCTGACAGGTGTGGCCCATCTTGAACCCTGACAGGTGTGTCCCATCTTGAACCCTGACAGGTGTGGCCCATCTTGAACCCTGACAGGTGTGGCCCATCTTGAACCCTGACAGGTGTGGCCCATCTTGAACCCTGACAGGTGTGTCCCATCTTGAACCCTGACAGGTGTGTCCCATCTTGAACCCTGACAGGTGTGTCCCATCTTGAACCCTGACAGGTGTGTCCCATCTTGAACCCTGACAGGTGTGTCCCATCTTGAACCCTGACAGGTGTGTCCCATCTTGAACCCTGACAGGTGTGTCCCATCTTGAACCCTGACAGGTGTGTCCCATCTTGAACCCTGACAGGTGTGTCCCATCTTGAACCCTGACAGGTGTGTCCCATCTTGAACCCTGACAGGTGTGGCCCATCTTGAACCCTGACAGGTGTGGCCCATCTTGAACCCTGACAGGTGTGTCCCATCTTGGTAAAAACTCATTTGAGACAAATAAGCTTTATGGAACATTATTCAAATCTTTACATTTCAGCTCATGATACATGAAACCAACACTTTACATGTTGCGTTTATATTGTTGGTTTTAAATAATGTTCTACAGCAATGACTGTGTATAATGGTAGAGTATGTGCCCTTCACAGCAGTCCCACAGGCCAGTATCAGAGAGTGCCCTTCACAGCAGTCCCACAGGCCAGTATCAGAGAGTGTCCTTCACAGCAGTCCCACAGGCCAGTATCAGAGAGTGTCCTTCACAGCAGTCCCACAGGCCAGTATCAGAGAGTGTCCTTCACAGCAGTCCCACAGGCCAGTATCAGAGAGTGTCCTTCACAGCAGTCCCACAGGCCAGTATCAGAGAGTACCAGTCTGACATGTGTAGTGCTCTACTGTTGACCAGGGCCAGTAGGGGTAGTGTTGACCAGGGCCAGTAGGGGTAGTGTTGACCAGGGCCAGTAGGGGTAGTGTTGACCAGGGCCAGTAGGGGTAGTGTTGACCAGGGCCAGTAGGGGTAGTGTTGACCAGGGCCAGTAGGGGTAGTGTTGACCAGGGCCAGTAGGGGTAGTGTTGACCAGGGCCAGTAGGGGTAGTGTTGACCAGGGCCATAGAGCTCTATTTAGGGAATAGGGTGCCATTTGGGATGCAGACAAAGACATGTGGTCTCGACTTCCTCCCAGAAGGGCGATACTCTAAAAGGCTGGCCAATGAGAGGGCTCCCCTGTCTACAGTATGTCCAATCAGAGATCTCGTTGTTGCAGCAGATCAGCCCATTCTGAACCACAGTAGATGACCAGATCATGTTGAGCGCCTTGCTACAGTAGTTAACCCTTTAATATCCGTAACAATGTCCTGAGTCAACTGAACACTGTTGCGATGTTGAGAAACCTGGACAGTTCTTACATGCTACTACCTAGGAGACTGGCCAATCTGAAGTCAGAAATTACACCAGAATAACATGTCCCGAGTGACGCAGCGGTCTAAGGCACTGCATCTCAGTGCTTGAGGCTCTGGTTCGATCACGGGCTGTATCACAACCGGCCGTGATCGGGAGTCCCATAGGGCGGCGCACAATTTTCCCAGCGTCGTCCGGGTTAGGGGAGGGTTTGGCCGGGGTAGGGGAGGGTTTGGCCGGGGTAGGGGAGGGTTTGGCCGGGGTAGGGGAGGGTTTGGCCGGGGTGTGCAGTCATTGTAAAATAAGAATGTGTTCTTAACTGACTTGCCTAGTTAAATAAAAAGGTTTTAAAAAATACAAAATGTTAAAGCTGTCACTCACCTTTTTGAGACTATATCCAGCATGGAAAATGATTGGAGGTAGCAGTATATTGAAGAATACTTCAGGGTCAAAGGTAACCTGTACATTTAGGAGAAAAACATTTTTAGATTGATCTGTTGCTATTAGCCAGCTAATACACTGCTGAGATGCAGGCTGATGACAAAGAGGTTACATTGTAAAGCACCGCCAACAAGGGCTGCTTGTGATCAAATACTTAGCGAGCCAGGACTGTACACAACCACAGATTCAGGATGCAGAGACTGACATGAAAATAGGACTGGATACTGGGAAATGTTTTCAGGATGCCTTTCCACAAGTTCAGTTGTGTTTAGTCAGTAGTTAGGGGGGTTATACAGTTCAGTTGTGTTTAGTCAGTAGTTGGGGGGGGGTTAAACAGTTCAGTTGTGTTTAGTCAGTAGTTGGGGGGGTTATACAGTTCAGTTGTGTTTAGTCAGTAGTTGGGGGGGGTTATACAGTTCAGTTGTGTTTAGTCAGTAGTTGGGGGGGGTTATACAGTTCAGTTGTGTTTAGTCAGTAGTTAGGGGGTTAAACAGTTCAGTTGTGTTTAGTCAGTAGTTGGGGGGTTATACAGTTCAGTTGTGTTTAGTCAGTAGTTTAGGGGTTATACAGTTCAGTTGTGTTTAGTCAGTAGTTGGGGGGGGGTTATACAGTTAAGGTGTGTTTAGTCAGTAGTTGGGGGGTTATACAGTTCAGTTGTGTTTAGTCAGTAGTTGGGGGGTATACAGTTCAGTTGTGTTTAGTCAGTAGTTGGGGGGGTATACAGTTCAGTTGTGTTTAGTCAGTAGTTGGGGGGTATACAGTTCAGTTGTGTTTAGTCAGTAGTTGGGGGGTTATACAGTTCAGTTGTGTTTAGTCAGTAGTTGGGGGGGTTATACAGTTCAGTTGTGTTTAGTCAGTAGTTGGGGGGGGTTATACAGTTCAGTTGTGTTTAGTCAGTAGTTGGGGGGTTATACAGTTAAGGTGTGTTTAGTCAGTAGTTTGACAGTAGTTGGGGGGTTATACAGTTCAGTTGTGTTTAGTCAGTAGTTTAGGGGTTATACAGTTAAGGTGTGTTTAGTCAGTAGTTGGGGGGTTATACAGTTAAGGTGTGTTTAGTCAGTAGTTTGACAGTAGTTGGGGGGGGTTATACAGTTCAGTTGTGTTTAGTCAGTAGTTTAGGGGTTATACAGTTAAGGTGTGTTTAGTCAGTAGTTGGGGGGTTATACAGTTCAGTTGTGTTTAGTCAGTAGTTGGGGGGTTATACAGTTCAGTTGTGTTTAGTCAGTAGTTGGGGGGGTTATACAGTTAAGGTGTGTTTAGTCAGTAGTTTGACAGTAGTTGGGGGGTTATACAGTTCAGTTGTGTTTAGTCAGTAGTTGGGGGGTTATACAGTTCAGTTGTGTTTAGTCAGTAGTTGGGGGGGGTTATACAGTTCAGTTGTGTTTAGTCAGTAGTTTAGGGGTTATACAGTTCAGTTGTGTTTAGTCAGTAGTTTAGGGGTTATACAGTTCAGTTGTGTTTAGTCAGTAGTTGGGGGGGTTATACAGTTAAGGTGTGTTTAGTCAGTAGTTGGGGGGGTTATACAGTTCAGTTGTGTTTAGTCAGTAGTTAGGGGGTTATACAGTTAAGGTGTGTTTAGTCAGTAGTTTGACAGTAGTTGGGGGGGGTTATACAGTTAAGGTGTGTTTAGTCAGTAGTTTAGGGGTTATACAGTTAAGGTGTGTTTAGTCAGTAGTTTAGGGGTTATACAGTTAAGGTGTGTTTAGTCAGTAGTTGGGGGGGGGGGTTATACAGTTAAGGTGTGTTTAGTCAGTAGTTTGACAGTAGTTGGGGGGGGTTATACAGTTAAGGTGTGTTTAGTCAGTAGTTTAGGGGTTATCATAACTATATTATTGTGCAGCATACCATTCTGTTCCAACATAGTGTGTGTGTGATTGTTACCTTACGCAGCATGTCATTCTGCTCCACGTTGTGTATCTCCCTGGAGTTGATCTCTCCTTTCAGCGTGTACTCAAAGAACTTCCCACTGACATTCAGTAGGAGCGTACCGACTGGCCCCTCCTCAAGAGAACAGCTGGGAGGAGTTTTTTTGTGGTAGCTGGTGGCTGGGATTCCATAACGCAGGATCACACCTACCAACAGTCCTGGGAAGGAGAGAGAGAGAGAGATACTGAGGATAGAATATCTTCACACTGCCAAAATTTCTTAAACCTCGTTAGAGGCGGCTTATGGTCGTGAAATTGACATTCAATTCTCTGGCAACCGTTTTGGTGGACATTCCTGCACTCATCATGCCAATTGCACAAATCCCTCAAAACATCTTTGGCATTGTGTTGTGTGACGCCTTTTATTGTCCCCAACACAAGGTGCACCTGTGTAATGATCATGCTGTTTAATCAGCTTCTTCATATGCCACACCTGTCAGGTGGATGGATTATCTTGGCAAAGGAGGAATGATCACTAACAGAGAGGGAAACTAATTTGAGCACAAAATTTGAGAGAAATAAGCATTTTGGGCATATGGAACATTTCTGGGATATTTTATTTCAGCTTATTATTATTAATATTATTACAACTACATTATTACTATTATTAGCTACATTATTTTATCCACATTATTATTACTAGCTACATTATTATTATTGCTAGCTACATTATTATTATTACTAGCTACATTATTACTGCAAGCTACATTATTACTGCTAGCTACATTATTACTAGCTACATTATTATTATTATTATTACTACTAGCTACATTATTATTATTATTATTATTACTAGCTACATTATTACTAGCTACATTATTATTACTACTAGCTACATTATTATTATTATTATTAGCTACATTATTATTGTATTTATTATTACTAGCTACATTATTGTATTTATTATTACTAGCTACATTATTATTATTACTATTACTAGCCTCATTATTATTATTACTAGCTACATTATTATTATTATTATTACTAGCTACATTATTATTGTATTTATTATTACTAGCTACATTGTATTTATTATTACTAGCTACATTGTATTTATTATTACTAGCTACATTATTATTATTATTATTATTACTAGCCTCATTATTATTATTACTAGCTACATTATTATTATTATTATTATTATTATTATTATTATTATTATTATTATTATTATTAGCTACATTATTATTATTATTACTATTACTAGCCTCATTATTATTATTACTAGCTACATTATTATTATTATTATTATTTTAACTAGCTACATTGTATTTTTATTACTAGCTACATTATTATTATTATTATTATTATTATTATTATTATTATTATTATTATTACTAGCTACATTATTATTATTATTATAATTGTATTTTTTATTATTACTAGCTACATTATTATTACTGCTTAAGTCAGTATTAGGACATTAGCATAGAGTCAGTCATGTCTCAGCAACACACGGCAGCTGCGTCTGTCTGTCCTCCCGCTAAGACCAGCCGGGACGGTGTGCAGAGCATCTCAAAGAGGGCCAGGCTCACACACAGACTACACAGAGAGATCGACGGACAGATTCTGGTCCTCTAGGCAACGCCAGCAGGCTGTGGCAACCTCCTACTCATGACACCGAAGAGGCATATGCCATGTGAAATGGTTTCTAACTGACAACATGTGTTATTATCCTGCAACATGGTGCTTGACAACGACTGAAATAGAATATTGGCTAAAATTACCACCAGCACCTATCAGGCACTCAAGCAGTAGAAAATTGGATGTCCCGGGAACTCCGTTGTGATGAGTTCCTGACTAAATAAAGCACCAATATTGTTCCTATGTCCACATAAGGATGCTATCACAGAACAGACTACAATTCACCTACAAATAGGTGAAATTCCATGCTGTCACAGTTACCAGCCCTTTCAAGCTTAACATCCTTATCATTTATCGCCCTCCAGGTTCCCTCGGAGAGTTCATCAATGAGCTTGATGACTTGATAAGCTCCTTTCCTGAGGACGGCTCACCTCTCACAGTTCTGGGCGACTTTAACCTCCCCACGTCTACCTTTGACTCATTCCTCTCTGCCTCCTTCTTTCCACTCCTCTCCTCTTTTGACCTCACCCTCTCACCTTCCCCCCTACTCACAAGGCAGGCAATACGCTTGACCTCATCTTTACTAGATGCTGTTCTTCCACTAACCTCATTGCAACTCCCCTCCAAGTCTCCGACCACTACCTTGTATCCTTTTCCCTCTCGCTCTCATCCAACACTTCCCACACTGCCCCAACCTTCGCTCTCTCTCCCCGCTACTCTCTCCTCTTCCATCCTATCATCTCTTCCCTCTGCTCAAACTTTCTCCAATCTCCTGATTCTGCCTCCTCAACCCTCCTCTCCTCCCTTACTGCATCCTTTGACTCTCTATGTCCCCTATCCTCCAGGCCGGCTCGGTCCTCCCCTCCCGCTCCGTGGCTCGACGACTCATTGCGAGCTCACAGAACAGGGCTCCGGGCAGCCGAGCGGAAATGGAGGAAAACTCGCCTCCCTGCGGACCTGGCATCCTTTCACTCCCTCCTCTCTACATTTTCCTCCTCTGTCTCTGCTGCTAAAGCCACTTTCTACCATTCTAAATTCCAAGCATCTGCCTCTAACCCTAGGAAGCTCTTTGCCACCTTCTGGACCACCTTCTGTGGTCCTTCTGTGGCTCAGTTGGTAGAGCATGGCGCTTGTAACGCCAGGGTAGTGGGTTCGATTCCCGGGACCACCCATACGTAGAATGTATGCACACATGACTGTAAGTCGCTTTGGATAAAAGCGTCAGCTAAATGGCATATATTATTATTATTATTCTCCTCCCTCCTGAATCCTCCCCCCTCTTCCCTCTCTGCAGATGACTTCGTCAACCATTTTGAAAAAGAAGGTCGACGACATCCGATCCTCGTTTGCTAAGTCAAACGACACCGCTGGTTCTGCTCACACTGCCCCACCCTATGCTCTGACCTCTTTCTCCCCTCTCTCTCCAGATGAAATCTCGCGTCTTGTGACGGCCGGCCGCCCAACAACCTGCCCGCTTGACCCTATCCCCTCCTCTCTTCTCCAGACCATTTCCGGAGACCTTCTCCCTTACCTCACCTCGCTCATCAACTCATCCCTGACCGCTGGCTACGTCCCTCCCGTCTTCAAGAGAGCGAGAGTTGCACCCCTTCTGAAAAAACCTACACTCGATCCCTCCGATGTCAACAACTACAGACCAGTATCCCTTCTCTCTTTTCTCTCCAAAACTCTTGAGCGTGCCGTCCTTGGCCAGCTCTACCGCTATCGCTCTCAGAATGACCTTCTTGATCCAAATCAGTCAGGTTTCAAGACTAGTCATTCAACTGAGACTGCTCTTCTCTATCACGGAAGCGCTCCGCACTGCTAAAGCTAACTCTCTCTCTCTGCTCTCATCCTTCTAGACCTATCGGCTGCCTTCGATACTGTGAACCATCAGATCCTCCTCTCCACCCTCTCCGAGTTGGGCATCTCCGGCGCGGCCCACGCTTGGATTGCGTCCTACCTGACAGGTCGCTCCTACCAGGTGGCGTGGCGAGAATCTGTCTCCTCACCACGCGCTCTCACCACTGGTGTCCCCCAGGGCTCTGTTCTAGGCCCTCTCTTATTCTCGCTATACACCAAGTCACTTGGCTCTGTCATAACCTCACATGGTCTCTCCTATCATTGCTATGCAGACGACACACAATTAATCTTCTCCTTTCCCCCTTCTGATGACCAGGTGGCGAATCGCATCTCTGCATGTCTGGCAGACATATCAGTGTGGATGACGGATCACCACCTCAAGCTGAACCTCAGCAAGACGGAGCTCCTCTTCCTCCCGGGGAAGGACTGCCCGTTCCATGATCTCGCCATCACGGTTGACAACTCCATTGTGTCCTCCTCCCAGAGCGCTAAGAACCTTGGCGTGATCCTGGACAACACCCTGACGTTCTCAACTAACATCAAGGCGGTGTCCCGTTCCTGTAGGTTCATGCTCTACAACATCCGCAGAGTACGACCCTGCCTCACACAGGAAGCGGCGCAGGTCCTAATCCAGGCACTTGTCATCTCCCGTCTTGATTACTGCAACTCGCTGTTGGCTGGGCTCCCTGCCTGTGCCATTAAACCCCTACAACTCATCCAGAACGCCGCAGCCCGTCTGGTGTTCAACCTTCCCAAGTTCTCGCACGTCACCCCGCTCCTCCGCTCTCTCCACTGGCTTCCAGTTGAAGCTCGCATCCGCTACAAGACCATGGTGCTCGCCTACGGAGCTGTGAGGGGAACGGCACCTCAGTACCTCCAGGCTCTGATCAGGCCCTACACCCAAACAAGGGCACTGCGTTCATCCACCTCTGGCCTGCTCGCCTCCCTACCACTGAGGAAGTACAGTTCCCGCTCAGCCCAGTCAAAACTGTTCGCTGCTCTGGCCCCCAATGGTGGAACAAACTCCCTCACGACGCCAGGACAGCGGAGTCAATCACCACCTTCCGGAGACACCAGAAACCCCACCTCTTCAAGGAATACCTAGGATAGGGTAAGTAATCCTTCTCCCCCAAAATAAAAAAAGATTTAGATGTAAGTGGCTGTTCCACTGGATGCCATAAGGTGTATGCACCAATTTTGTAAGTCGCTCTGGATAAGAGCGTCTGCTAAATGACTTAAATGTAAATGTAAATGTAAACGTAGGCTTAGCAATGAGAGATTAGATGGAATTTTAACATTCAAATGAAGGGTATAACA
Source organism: Oncorhynchus keta (assembly GCF_023373465.1). Lineage (NCBI taxonomy): Eukaryota > Metazoa > Chordata > Actinopteri > Salmoniformes > Salmonidae > Oncorhynchus > Oncorhynchus keta. The sequence goes on from NC_068442.1 coordinate 57,098,975, forward strand.
GGTGACTTTCATGAGGTTTGGGTGCCTTGTATTGAACACAGTAAGACAGAGGGTGTAACTCTTAGGATGCTATGGCCTGGCCCTGGGGCTCTACCATCCTGTGGATTGTCACTGTCCCTGGGGCTCTACCGTCCATCCTGTGGATTGTCACTGTCCCTGGGGCTCTACCATCCTGTGGATTGTCACTGTCCCTGGGGCTCTACCGTCCTGTGGAAAAAATAAAAATTACACTGCCTGCCCATCAAGACATCTACAGCATCTTATGTCACAGAAAGGCCAGGAAGATCAAGGACCCCAACCACCTGAGCCACGGCGTGTTCACCCCGCTACCATCCATAAGGCGAGGTCAGTACAAGTGCATCAAAGCTGGGACCGAGAGACTGAAAAACAGCTTCTATCCCAAGGCCATCAGACTGTTAAACAGCCACTATTAGCCTGCCTCTGCCCTGAACTAGCCGGCTACCACCCGGTTCTCTACCCTGCACTTTAGAAACTGTTGCCCTATGTACACAGACATTGAACACTGGTCACTTTAATAATGTTTACATACTGTTTAACCCACTGTATAATGTATATACTGTATTCGAGTCATGGTTCATCCTACACACTATTCAGTCCACTTTACTTTTTCAACATTTTGTTACTTATTGTAAATTGATTTTTAAATTCCCTCATTAATCTACACACAATACCCCATAATGACAAAGAAAAACTGGTTTAGACATTTTTGCACATTTATAAAAACATATATCACATTGACATAAGTATTCAGACCCTTTAGTCAGTACTTTGTTGAAGATCCTTTGGCAGCGATCACAGCCTCCAGTCTTGTTGGGTATGACGCTACAAGCTTGGCACATCTGTATTTGGGGAGTTTCTCCCATTCTTCTCTGCAGATCCTCTCAAGCTCTGTCATTTTGAATGGAAAGCGTCGCTGCACAGCTATTTTCAGGTCTCTCCAGAGATGTTCAAATCGGGTTCAAGTCTGGTCTCTGGCTGGGCCACAAAGACATTCAGAGACTTGTCCCGAAGCCACTCCTGCATTGTCTTGGCTGTGTGCTTAGGGTCGTTGTCCTGTTGGAAGGTGAATCTTGTCCTGAGTGTTGTGGGGCAGGTTTTCATCAAGGATCTCTCTGTACTTTGCTCTGTTCCACTTTGCCTCGATCCTGACAATGGTATTGAGTATTCCACCACAGTCATCGGCTTCATCAATAAGTGCATTGATGTACATATTCCAACCAGAAGCCATGGATTACAGGCAACATCCGCACCGAGCTAAAGGCTACAGCTGCTGCTTTCAAGGAGCGGGACACTAATCTGGACGCTTAAAAGAAATCCTGCTATGCCCTCAGACGAACCTTCAAATAAGCAAAGAGTCAATACAGGATTAAGATTATTATTGATGAAGCCAGTGACTGTTCCTGTCCGGGGGTGACTGAGGGTTATACTCCTCAATGCCATTGACATATTCCAGTCTGTGCTAGAAAAACAGCCCTGTAGCGTAGCATTCACATCATCTGACTACTTCCGTATTGAGCGAGTCACTGGTACTTCCTGCTTTAGTATGACAGCTATGAAAAATATCCCCCTCAGCACTGCGCCAAAATGCAAACTCCTTCCGTTTGACTTACGTTATAAAAATGTTTTTTTATAACATCTCTTAGTAGATAGTGTGGTCTACAGCCTATCACGAGGTACTCTACACACAAAATAGCACAATTGGTTAAGAGCTTGTAAAACGGCAGCCATTCTCAAGTGACTGCATGTTCGCCAAAAGAACGGAGGGAAGAGAGTTTATCCGACGTAGTCTCGTCAGGTATCCCGCACACCAACCTCTATAACACCGCCTCTTCGATATTTCAGTGTTGGGGATTTGGGCCTGGTTGAAGTAGAAATCCTCATAATCAACTTCAGTGATCAGCTGTTCTGATTTCCAGATACTATTTTCAGGAAATGATGGTGGAACCGTCATAAAAAAATTATAATTACAAAAAATGCGCAAAAAAAAAAACACAAAACTGCAGGTCAGAAGCTCGTAAAACAGCTGCAACAGGGCTTTGGGAAATTTAAATCCTCTTTTTTATTTTACCTTTATTTAACCAGGTAGGCTAGTTGAGAACACCTTTATTTAACCAGGTAGGCTAGTTGAGAACACCTTTATTTAACCAGGTAGGCTAGTTGAGAACACCTTTATTTAACCAGGTAGGCTAGTTGAGAACACCTTTATTTAACCAGGTAGGCCAGTTGAGAACACCTTTATTTAACCAGGTAGGCCAGTTGAGAACACCTTTATTTAACCAGGTAGGCTAGTTGAGAACACCTTTATTTAACCAGGTAGGCCAGTTGAGAACACCTTTATTTAACCAGGTAGGCTAGTTGAGAACACCTTTATTTAACCAGGTAGGCTAGTTGAGAACAAGTTCTCATTTGCAACTGCGACCTGGCCAAGATAAAGTGTAGCAATTCGACACATACAGAGTTACACATGGAATAAACAAATCACAGTCAGTAATACAGTAGAACAAAAAAAAAAGTCTATATACAGTCAGTGCAAATGAGGTAAGTTAAGGAAATAAATAGGCCATGGTGGCGAAGTAATTACAATATAGCAATTAAACACTGGAATGGTAGATCGGCAGAAGATGAATGTGCAGGTAGAGATACTGGGGTGCAAAGGAGCAAAATAAATAAATAAATACCAGTATGGGGATGAGGTAGGTAGATAGATGGGCTGTTTACAGATGGGCTATGTACAGGTGCAGTGATCTGTAAGCTGCTCTGACAGCTGGTGCTTAAAGCTAGTGAGGGAGATGTGAGTCTCCAGCTTCAGAGATTTTTGCAATTCGTTCCAGTCATGGGCAGCAAAGAACTGTAAGGAAAGTTGGCCAAAGGAGGAATTGGCTTTGGGGGTGACCAGTTAGATATACCTGCTGGAGCGCATGCTACGAGTGGGTGCTGCTATGGTCACCAGTCAGCTGAGATAAGGCGGGGCTTTACCTAGCAGAGACTTGTAGATAACCTGTAGCCAGTGGGTTTGGCGACGAGTATGAAGCGAGGGCCAACCAACGAGAGCGTACAGGTCGCAATGGTGGGTAGTGTATGGGGCTTTGGTGACAAAACGGATGACACTGTGATAGACTGCATCCAGTTTGCATCCAGTTTGTTGAGTAGAGTGTTTGAAGCTATTTTATAGATGACATCACCGAAGTCGAGGATCGGTAGGATGGTCAGTTTTACGAGGGTATGTTTGGCAGCATGAGTGAAGGATGCTTCAGCTAAATGGCATATATTATATTATATATTATATATTATGCTTTGTTGCGATAAAGGAAGCCGATTCTAGATTTAACTTTGGATTGGAGATGTTTGATATGGGTCTGGAAGGAGAGTTTACAGTCTAACCAGACACCTAAGTATTTGTAGTTGTCCACGTATTCTAAGTCAGAGCCGTCCAGAGTAGTGATATTGGACAGGTGGGCAGGTGCAGGTAGCGATCGGTTGAAGAGCATGCATTTAGTTTTACTTGTATTTAAGAGCAGTTGGAGGCCACGGAAGGGAGAGTTGTATGGCATTGAAGCTCGTCTGGAGGTTAGTTAACACAGTGTCCAAGGAGGGGCCAGAAGTATACAGAATGGTGTCGTCTGCGTAGAGGTGGATCAGAGAATCACCAGCAGCAAGAGCAACATCATTGATGAATACAGAAAAGCGAGTCGGCCCGAGGGTTGAACCCTGTGGCACCCCATATAGACTGCCAGAGGTCCGGACAACAGACCCTCCGATTTGACACATTGAATATCTGAGAAGTAGTTGGTGAACCAGGCGAGGCAGTCATTTGAGAAACCAAGGCTGTTGAGTCTGCCGATAAGAATGCAGTGATTGACAGAGTCGAAAGCCTTGGCCAGGTCGATGAATACAGTTGCACTGTAATGTCTCTTACCGATGGCGGTTATGATGTCGTTTAGGACCTTGAGCATGGCTGAGGTGCACCAATGACCAGCCCTGAAACCAGATTGCATAGCGGAGAATGTCTGGTGGGATTCGAAATGGTCAGTAATCTGTTTGTTAACTTGGTTTCAAAGACCTTAGGAAAACAGGGTAGGATGGATAGATAGATAGGTCTGTAGCAGTTTGGGTCTAGAGTGTCCCCCCCTTTGAAGGGGGATGACCGCGGCAGCTTTCCAATCTTTGGGAATCTCAGACGATACGAAAGAGAGGTTTAACAGGCTAGTAATAGGGGTTGCAACAATTTTGGCAGATACTTTTAGAAAGAGAGGGTCCAGATTGACGAGCCCGGCTGATTTGTAGGGGTCCAGATTTTGCAGCTCTTTCAGAACATCAGCTATCTGGATTTGGGTGAAGGAGAAATGGTGGGGGCTTTGGCGGGTTGCTGTGGAGGGTGCCGGGCAGTTGACAGGGGGTAGCCATGTGGAAAGCATGGCCAGCCGAAGAAAAATTCTTACTGAAATGATCGACTATCATAGATTTATCGGTGGAGACAGTGTTTCCTCAGTGCAGTGGGCAGCTGGGAGGAGGTGCTCTTATTCTCTAAGGGGGATATAGGCTCTTGAATCACATTACATTGACATGTTTCGACTCAGCAGAGTGAGAAGCACATTTCACAAACATCAGGCGACATTTGTATTGTAGTTGCGCCACACTGACTGCATCCCATTGCAGATATGCAGATGTAGAGATTGATAGCGAGAGAGGAGAGAGAGAAAGAGAGAGAGAAAGAGAAAGAGAAAGAGAGAGAGAAAGAGAGAGAGAAAGAGAGAGAGAGAGAGAAAGAGAGAGAGAAAGAGAAAGAGAAAGAGAAAGAGAAAGAGAAAGAAAGAGAAAGAGAAAGAGAAAGAGAAAGAGAGAGAAAGAGAGAGAGAGAGAGAAAGAGAGAGAAAGAGAGAGAAAGAGAGAAAGAGAGAAAGAGATTCCATCCATGATATGGAGCAGTTACTACAAGCTGCTATGGGTAATGAATGAGTCAACACAGTGGTTGTAAACCCAGGCCATGACGTTATACAATTTATCTGCTAATATGTAAAGTAAAAATCATGATTAGGTCTACTAGCCAATAGTGCAATGTGATTCAGGCTATACCAATCAAGTCAAAGCTATAATATATTGTTATTTGTTGGTGGCAAAGGAACATGGTTCTGTGGGTATCTATGCAGGACTCTGATGCCCAATCTAAATACTGTGTAGCACATTCCAGAGACTGTCACTCCCATCTGAACCAATTAGGACTGGGAATGAGCGCTGAATGGCGCATCATGTACGTAACATTTTAACTGTCTACAATGTATCTACAATATTGATCAATTGTAACTAACTCGTCATGGTTCAATGTAGCAGTGACATAGAGCCGCACTAATAATCACCGACGTGAGTTGGCATCATTCATACGGGGATTAGGGGGTTGGGTTGGCAAAGTTACATGCGTTGCAAACGTCTGACAGATTAATGTGTCGATTCTTACCGTATATCATTGCCAACCCGGTCTCATGGAGAAAACGAACTCTTCTGTGTTTGAAAAGCCAAATGGTAAGAATTGTTAATGTCAGCAGTAAAATGAATGTCAATAAATTCACACTGTCCTGTCGATGACTTTCTTCCGCCTCCTTCTCAGATGCCAGTTCCTCCATAACGCCGTCCTCGGCGTTCATTTTTAGAAGCCTGGTTTATCAGCAGAATTAAAATGGGAAATAACATAAATTGCTTTTCCAAAGGAAAGAAGAATCTGCATAGCTTTGGTTTTTGGCAACAGCAGCATCCATGGTACAGTTTGATGAGCCAAGCCTATGAGACCTGTCAGACTTCTTCTTCTTGATTATGATTGTGTTGACGGCTCGCATCCAATTGAATGTGCATACACCGCCCCTACTGTACTGGAGTGTGAGGCCATTCACGGAATACCCACATTAATTAACAAGAAAAGGAAAAAATTACCCTGAAAAGTATTAGCCCTCAGTAAAACACCACCCCATTCCACTATTTAGACCAACCGTCTGGGACTACCACTCAACACCCCCTGCAAATGTTCAGCAGTAAACTCACAGGATTCCTCTCAGGATCCCCCACCCCGTACCCATCTTCCTCTACCACCCTCTTCTTCACTGCTTCGGCATACAACATTTTCTGTGCTGGGCCAGAATCATCCTTTACATCCTCGGACAGAGGCCCGATCTCGGCGGTCCTCACTGCAGGAATTTCATCCACACTATCGTCCGGTTCCATCTCTGAGCTACTTGAGAACGTATTCTGCTTTTTGCACTTGACGCCAACCTTCCTCGACAGACTGCTTCCCTCTACACTCATCTTCTTCTCAACAGTCATCACTGCACTCACCACCACATCTAATTCATTCTCACTCTCGTCACTCTCAGTTTCCTCAAGTTCTTCCAAACGGTTTTGTGAAATCCCTCATTCCATATTCCCTCGTAAACATTTCCAGTTTATTTTTCTTGTCCATCATCTTGTTCTTCCAGAAGGCCTGTGTAATCACCCACTCCATGTTTATTCATAATATGCTACACTTATTTCCTTTTCCTGCTTCTTCTCCTCCATCATTTAATGGCGGTTGGTGTAACAGTACAACTTTAGGCCGTCCCCTCGCCCATACCCGGGCGCGAACCAGGGACCCTCTGCACACATCAACAGTCACCCACGAAGCATCGTTACCCCATCGCTCCACAAAGGCGTGGCCCTTGCAGAGCAAGGGGGAACCACTACTTCAAGGTCTCAGAGCAAGTGAGGTCACTGATTGAAACGCTATTTAGCGCACCACCGCTAACTAAGCTAGCCGTTTCACATCCGTTACATCAGCACCACCGCTAACTAAGCTAGCCGTTTCACATCCGTTACATTGGCACCACCGCTAACTAAGCTAGCCGTTTCACATCCGTTACATTGGCACCACCGCTAACTAAGGTAGCCGTTTCACATCTGTTACATTGGCACCACCGCTAACTAAACTAGCCGTTTCACATCCGTTACATTGGCACCACCGCTAACTAAACTAGCCGTTTCACATCCGTTACATGGGCACCACCGCTAACTAAGCTAGCCGTTTCACATCCGTTACATTGGCACCACGCTAACTAAACTAGCCGTTTCACATCTGTTACATTGGCACCACCGCTAACTAAACTAGCCGTTTCACATCCGTTACATTGGCACCACCGCTAACTAAGCTAGCCGTTTCACATCCGTTACATTGGCACCACCGCTAACTAAACTAGCCGTTTCACATCCGTTACATTGGCACCACCGCTAACTAAACTAGCCGTTTCACATCCGTTACATGGGCACCACCGCTAACTAAACTAGCCGTTTCACATCCGTTACATTGGCACCACCGCTAACTAAACTAGCCGTTTCACATCCGTTACATCAGCACCACCGCTAACTAAGCTAGTCGTTTCACATCGGTTACATCGGCACCACCGCTAACTAAGCTAGCCGTTTCACACCCGTTACATTGGCACCACCGGCTAACTAAACTAGCCGTTTCACATCCGTTACATTGGCACCACCGCTAACTAAGCTAGCCGTTTCACATCTGTTACATTGGCACCACCGCTAACTAAACTAGCCGTTTCACATCTGTTACATTGGCACCACCGCTAACTAAACTAGCCGTTTCACATCTGTTACATTGGCACCACCGCTAACTAAACTAGCCGTTTCACATCCGTTACATTGGCACCACCGCTAACTAAACTAGTCGTTTCACATCGGTTACATCGGCACCACCGCTAACTAAGCTAGCCGTTTCACACCCGTTACATTGGCACCACCGCTAACTAAACTAGCCGTTTCACATCCGTTACATTGGCACCACCGCTAACTAAGCTAGCCGTTTCACATCTGTTACATTGGCACCACCGCTAACTAAGCTAGCCGTTTCACATCCGTTACATTGGCACCACCGCTAACTAAACTAGCCGTTTCACATCCGTTACATTGGCACCACCGCTAACTAAACTAGCCGTTTCACATCCGTTACATTGGCACCACCGCTAACTAAGCTAGCCGTTTCACATCCGTTACATTGGCACCACCGCTAACTAAACTAGCCGTTTCACATCCGTTACATTGGCACCACCGCTAACTAAGCTAGCCGTTTCACATCCGTTACATGGGCACCACCGCTAACTAAGCTAGCCGTTTCACATCCGTTACATTGGCACCACCGCTAACTAAGCTAGCCGTTTCACATCTGTTACATTGGCACCACCGCTAATATGGGAAGGGGAAAAAAACATACACCTAATATTCCATAAGCAACTAAATACATATACTAAAATTCCTTCAGTCAGATTAAAATGTCTATCTTCATCCAGCATTCCCTCCAACGTATCGGACGTGAACTCCTGGAGATACAAAAATATTTTCGGCACCTTCACAATGATATTGAGTTATTCTATTTGTTATAATTTTGTCAAGTGCAATTTATCACTTGCGCAATAAACGCAACTAAGTTCACCTTCTTCACTATTAGTATTTCAAGATCCCTCTGATGCATTACATGAACTACAGGCTGTGGGGAATCCACTACCATCTCATCACCACTCGCTCCTTCAGCATGTGTACTGCCTCCACATAGGAGACCTAATGGATAGCCTTGATCCTAGTTACTGCGACCTCTTTCACCCTTACAGGGCACTCCAGGAAGTCTGGAAAGTGTTTCCTACCACTGTGCTTCCTCAGACTCTTCACCCACGACACCCTTACAGGGCACTCTAGGAAGTCTGGAAAGTGGTTCCTACCACCGTGCTTCCTCAGACTCTTCACCCACGACACCCTTACAGGGCACTCTAGGAAGTCTGGAAAGTGGTTCCTACCACCGTGCTTCCTCAGACTCTTCACCCACGACACCCTTACAGGGCACTCTAGGAAGTCTGGAAAGTGTTTCCTACCAGCGTGCTTCCTCAGACTCTTCACCCACGACACCCTTACAGGGCACTCTAGGAAGTCTGGAAAGTGGTTCCTACCACCGTGCTTCCTCAGACCCTTTCAGCTCCACTCATCTTCATTCTCACAGAATCGAACAATGCTTCCTATTCTGCCATTGGTCCAAAAATCGAAGCTGCACCGTCTCTACTCCGTGGTTACTACGCATGTTTGATGACTAGATGACTAGCAAAACATGGTTGATGACTAGATGACTAGCAAAACATGGTTGATGACTAGATGACTCGTAAAACATGGTTGATGACTAGATGACTAGCAAAACATGGTTGATGACTAGATGACTAGTAAAACATGGTTGATGACTAGTAAAACATGGTTGATGACTAGTAAAACATGGTTGATGACTAGATGACTAGTAAAACATGGTTGATGACTAGATGACTAGTAAAACATGGTTGATGACTAGTAAAACATGGTTGATGACTAGATGACTAGTAAAACATGGTTGATGACTAGATGACTAGTAAAACATGGTTGATAGACTAGTAAAACATGGTTGATGACTAGTAAAAAACATGGTTGATGACTAGTAAAACATGGTTGATGACTAGATGACTAGTAAAACATGGTTGATGACTAGATGACTAGTAAAACATGGTTGATGACTAGTAAAACATGGTTGATGACAAGATGACTAGTAAAACATGGTTGATGACTAGATGACTAGTAAAACATGGTTGATGACTAGATGACTAGTAAAACATGGTTGATGACTAGATGACTAGTAAAACATGGTTCATGACTAGATGACTAGTAAAACATGGTTGATGACTAGATGACTAGTAAAACATGGTTGATGACTAGATGACTAGTAAAACATGGTTGATGACTAGATGACTAGTAAAACATGGTTGATGACTAGATGACTAGTAAAACATGGTTGATGACTAGATGACTAGTAAAACATGGTTGATGACTAGATGACTAGTAAAACATGGTTGATGACTAGTAAAACATGGTTGATGACTAGTAAAAAACATGGTTGATGACTAGATGACTAGTAAAACATGGTTGATGACTAGTAAAACATGGTTGATGACTAGATGACTAGTAAAACATGGTTGATGACTAGATGACTAAAACATGGTTGATGACTAGATGACTAGTAAAAAACATGGTTGATGACTAGATAAAACATGGTTGATGACTAGATAAAACATGGTTGATGACTAGATGACTAGTAAAACATGGTTGATGACTAGATGACTAGTAAAACATGGTTGATGACTAGATGACTAGTAAAATGACTATGGTTGATGACTAGATGACTAGTAAAACATGGTTGATGACTAGATGACTAGTAAAACATGGTTGATGACTAGATGACTTGTAAAACATGGTTGATGACTAGTAAAACATGATGACTAGATGACTAAAAACATGGTTGATGACTAGATGACTAGTAAAACATGGTTGATGACTAGATGAAAAAACATGGTTGATGACTAGATGACTAGTAAAACATGGTTGATGACTAGATGACTAGTAAAACATGGTTGATGACTAGATGACTAGTAAAACATGGTTGATGACTAGATGACTAGTAAAACATGGTTGATGACTAGATGACTAGTAAAACATGGTTGATGACTAGATGATGACTAGTAAAACATGGTTGATGACTAGATGACTAGTAAAGTAAAACATGGTTGATGACTAGATGACTAGTAAAACATGGTTGATGACTAGTAAAACATGGTTGATGACTAGTAAAAAACATGGTTGATGACTAGATGACTTGTAAAACATGGTTGATGACTAGCAAAAACATGGTTGATGACTAGATGACTAGTAAAACATGGTTGATGACTAGTAAAACATGGTTGATGACTAGATGACTAGTAAAACATGGTTGATGACTAGATGACTAGTAAAACATGGTTGATGACTAGATGACTAGTAAAACATGGTTGATGACTAAAACATGGTTGATGACTAGATGAAAAAACATGGTTGATGACTAGATGACTAGTAAAACATGGTTGATGACTAGATGACTAGTAAAACATGGTTGATGATGACTAGTAAAACATGGTTGATGACTAGTAAAACATGGTTGATGACTAGATGACTTGTAAAACATGGTTGATGACTAGATGACAAAACATGGTTGATGACTAGATGACTAGTAAAACATGGTTGATGACTAGATGACTAGTAAAACTAGATGACTAGTTGATGACTAGTAAAACATGGTTGATGACTAGATGACTAGTAAAACATGGTTGAAAACATGGTTGATGACTCTAGTAAAACATGACTAGTAAAACATGGTTGATGACTAGCAAAACATGGTTGATGACTAGATGACTAGTAAAACATGGTTGATGACTAGATGACTAGTAAAACATGGTTGATGACTAGATGACTAGTAAAACATGGTTGATGACTAGATGACTAGTAAAACATGGTTGATGACTAGATGACTAGTAAAACATGGTTGATGATGACTAGTAAAACATGGTTGATGACTAGATGACTAGTAAAACATGGTTGATGACTAGATGACTAGTAAAACATGGTTGATGACTAGATGATGACTAGATAAAACATGGTTGATGACTAGATGACTAGTAAAACATGGTTGATGACTAGATGACTAGATGACTAAAAACATGGTTGATGACTAGATGACTAGTAAAACATGGTTGATGACTAGATGACTAGTAAAACATGGTTGATGACTAGATGACTAGTAAAACATGGTTGATGACTAGATGACTAGTAAAACATGGTTGATGACTAGATGACTAGTAAAACATGGTTGATGACTAGATGACTAGTAAACATGGTTGATGACTAGATGACTAGTAAAACATGGTTGATGACTAGATGACTAGTAAAACATGGTTGATGACTAGATGACTAGTAAAACATGGTTGATGACTAGCAAAACATGGTTGATGACTAGATGACTAGTAAAACATGGTTGATGACTAGTAAAACATGGTTGATGACTAGATGACTAGTAAAACATGGTTGATGACTAGTAAAACATGGTTGATGACTAGATGACTAGTAAAACATGGTTGATGACTAGATGACTAGTAAAACATGGTGACTAGATGACTAGTAAAACATGGTTGATGACTAGATGACTAAAAACATGGTTGATGACTAGATGACTAGTAAAACATGGTTGATGACTAGTAAAACATGGTTGATGACTAGTAAAACATGGTTGATGACTAGATGACTAGTAAAACATGGTTGATGACTAGACTAGTAAAACATGGTTGATGACTAGATGAAAAAACATGGTTGATGACTAGATGACTAGTAAAACATGGTTGATGACTAGATGACTAGTAAAACATGGTTGATGACTAGATGACTAAAAACATGGTTGATGACTAGTGAAAAAACATGGTTGATGACTAGATGACTAGTAAAACATGGTTGACTAGATGACTAGTAAAACATGGTTGATGACTAGATGACTAGTAAAACATGGTTGATGACTAGATGACTAAAAACATGGTTGATGACTAGATGACTAGTAAAACATGGTTGATGACTAGTAAAACATGGTTGATGACTAGTAAAACATGGTTGATGACTAGGTTGATGACTAGTAAAACATGGTTGATGACTAGTAAAACATGGTTGACTAGTAAAACATGGTTGATGACTAGATGACTAGTAAAACATGGTTGATGACTAGATGACTAGTAAAACATGGTTGATGACTAGGTTGATGACTAGTAAAACATGGTTGATGACTAGATGACTAAAAACATGGTTGATGACTAGATGACTAGTAAAACATGGTTGATGACTAGATGACTAGTAAAACATGGTTGATGACTAGATGACTAGTAAAACATGGTTGATGACTAGATGACTAGTAAAACATGGTTGATGACTAGATGACTAAAACATGTTGATGACTAGATGACTAGTAAAACATGGTTGATGACTAGATGACTAGTAAAACATGGTTGATGACTAGATGACTAGTAAAACATGGTTGATGACTAGATGACTAGTAAAACATGGTTGATGACTAGATGACTAGTAAAACATGGTTGATGACTAGATGACTAGTAAAACATGGTTGATGACTAGATGACTAGTAAAACATGGTTGATGACTAGTAAAACATGGTTGATGACTAGTAAAACATGGTTGATGACTAGATGACTTGTAAAACATGGTTGATGACTAGCAAAACATGGTTGATGACTAGATGACTAGTAAAACATGGTTGATGACTAGTAAAACATGGTTGATGACTAGTAAAACATGGTTGATGACTAGATGACTAGTAAAACATGGTTGATGACTAGATGACTAGTAAAACATGGTTGATGACTAGATGACTAGTAAAACATGGTTGATGACTAGATGACTAGTAAAACATGGTTGATGACTAGATGACTAGTAAAACATGGTTGATGACTAGATGACTTGTAAAACATGGTTGATGACTAGATGACTAGCAAAACATGGTTGATGACTAGATGACTAGTAAAACATGGTTGATGACTAGTAAAACATGGTTGATGACTAGATGACTAGTAAAACATGGTTGATGACTAGATGACTAGTAAAACATGGTTGATGACTAGATGACTAGTAAAACATGGTTGATGACTAGATGACTAGTAAAACATGGTTGATGACTAGATGACTAGTAAAACATGGTTGATGACTAGATGACTAGTAAAACATGGTTGATGACTAGATGACTAGTAAAACATGGTTGATGACTAGATGACTAGTAAAACATGGTTGATGACTAGTAAAACATGGTTGATGACTAGTAAAACATGGTTGATGACTAGATGACTTGTAAAACATGGTTGATGACTAGCAAAACATGGTTGATGACTAGATGACTAGTAAAACATGGTTGCTGACTAGTAAAACATGGTTGATGACTAGATGACTAGTAAAACATGGTTGATGACTAGATGACTAGTAAAACATGGTTGATGACTAGATGACTAGTAAAACATGGTTGATGACTAGATGACTAGTAAAACATGGTTGATGACTAGATGACTAGTAAAACATGGTTGATGACTAGATGACTAGTAAAACATGGTTGATGACTAGTAAAACATGGTTGATGACTAGATCAAATCAAATCAAATCAAATCAAATTTATTTATATAGCCCTTCGTACATCAGCTGATATCTCAAAGTGCTGTACAGAAACCCAGCCTAAAACCCCAAACAGCAAACAATGCAGGTGTAAAAACACGGTGGCTAGGAAAACTCCCTAGAAAGGCCAAAACCTAGGAAGAAACCTCGAGAGGAACCGGGCTATGTGGGGGTGGCCAGTCCTCTTCTGGCTGTGCCGGGTAGAGATTCTAACAGAACATGACCAAGATGTTCAAATGTTCATAAATGACCAGCATGGTCGAATAATAATAAGGCAGAACAGTTGAAACTGGAGCAGCAGCACAGTCAGGTGGACTGGGGACAGCAAGGAGCCATCATGTCAGGTAGTCCTGGGGCACGGTCCTAGGGCTCAGGTCCTCCGAGAGAGAGAAAGAAAGAGAGAATTAGAGAGAGCATATGTGGGTGGCCAGTCCTCTGGCTGTGCCGGGTGGAGATTATAACAGAACGTGGCCAAGATGTTCAAATGTTCATAAATGACCAGCATGGTTGAATAATAGTAAGGCAGAACAGTTGAAACTGAGCAGGAGCATGGCCAGGTGGACTGGGGACAGCAAGGAGTCCTCATGTCAGGTAGTCCTGGGACATGGTCCTAGGGCCCAGGCCAGTTGAAACAGGAGCAGCAGCATGGCCAGGTGGACTGGGGACAGCAAGGAGTCATCATGTCAGGTAGTCCTGGGGCATGGTCCTAGGGCTCAGGTCCTCCGAGAGAGAGAAAGAGAGAAGGAGAGAATTAGAGAACGCACACTTAGATTCACACAGGACACCGAATAGGACAGGAGAAGTACTCCAGATATAACAAACTGACCCTAGCCCCCCGACACATAAACTACTGCAGCATAAATACTGGGAGGCTGAGACAGGAGGGTCAGGAGACACTGTGGCCCCATCCGAGGACACCCCGGACAGGGCCAAACAGGAAGGATATAACCCCACCCACTTTGCCAAAGCACAGCCCCCACACCACTAGAGGGATATCTTCAACCACCAACTTACCATCCTGAGACAAGGCCGAGAATAGCCCACAAAGATCTCCGCCACGGTACAACCTAAGGGGGGCAACCCAGACAGGCCGACCACAACAGTGAATCAACCCACCCAGGTGACGCACCCCCCAGGGACGGCACGAGAGAGCCCCAGCAAGCCAGTGACTCAGCCCCCGTAACAGGGTTAGAGGCAGAGAATCCCAGTGGAAAGAGGGGAACCGGCCAGGCAGAGACAGCAAGGGCGGTTCGTTGCTCCAGAGCCTTTCCGTTCACCTTCCCACTCCTGGGCCAGACTACACTCAATCATATGACCCACTGAAGAGATGAGTCTTCAGTAAAGACTTAAAGGTTGAGACCGAGTTTGCGTCTCTGACATGGGTAGGCAGACCGTTCCATAAAAATGGAGCTCTATAGGAGAAAGCCCTGCCTCCAGCTGTTTGCTTAGAAATTCTAGGGACAATTAGGAGGCCTGCGTCTTGTGACCGTAGCGTACGTGTAGGTATGTACGGCAGGACCAAATCAGAGAGGTAGGTAGGAGCAAGCCCATGTAATGCTTTGTAGGTTAGCAGTAAACCTTGAAATCAGCCCTTGCTTTGACAGGAAGCCAGTGTAGAGAGGCTAGCACTGGAGTAATATGATCAAATTTTTTGGTTCTAGTCAGGATTTTAGCAGCCGTATTTAGCACTAACTGAAGTTTATTTAGTGCTTTATCCGGGTAGCCGGAAAATAGAGCATTGCAGTAGTCTAACCTAGAAGTGACAAAAGCATGGATTAATTTTTCTGCATAGATGACTAGCAAAACATGGTTGATGACTAGTAAACATGGTTGATGACTAGATGACTAGTAAAACATGGTTGATGACTAGATGACTAGCAAAACATGGTTGATGACTAGTAAAACATGGTTGATGACTAGATAACTAGTAAAACATGGTTGATGACTAGTGGGGAACTCTTGCCTGGCTACCCATCCACATGTTTGCTTCCTCCTCGACAACTTCTCAAATGCGTTCAACCCGTTCTGATTGGTTCCAGAAACTGATGGGTTGGACCAGAGCTGGCCTACACGAATCATGAATCAGGTAATTTTGAAGTCAGCAAAACTACTTCTAGGATGGTAGGTCCAGACTGGTGTGTGGCGCGATCGATAGAGCAGCATAATTAAATTCAGGATGAGTTGTCAGGAAACCTGTCAGACAAGGGAAGCTCTATTGGTTCTTTCACGACAACTAGGAACTCTGAATAAAACTGAGGTAAAATCATGAATTTACTGATCTTCAAGGCCGGTAAGTTGGAGCTCTAGGATGACACCGCCGAGTTTGCGACTTGGAATTCCTAGTAACTGTTACAGTTCAAAACCATTCTTCCCAGTCGGAGCTAGTTTTTCTTCGAGTTCCCAGTTGTCTCGAACGAGGCATATCATCCTGTGTTTCCTACTTGACTTGCACCTTTCTGACAAAAAACAGCAAGTATGGCGGCATCTTCAGCAGTTGTTGTTTATGGTTAAGAACAAAATACAAATTGATCAAAAATTGATTCTGTTCATCTTCCTTTTGATTTAGAAAGTGAAAGCAGCTCTATATATACTTTTTATGGGCAAAAAAGAGCAAAACATTCACAAGCCTTCTAATGACCTCCACGTTCGATGGTTTTTCCAAGTTCAAAATGGTAATGTGCTCAACTCATATTTACAACTTCACAACTGGTAATTACCACTTTCCCATTGAGTTATGAACATAGCTTAGAGCAGAGAAACCCTGAACTGTAGTTCAATGTTTTAAAGGAACACTGCACCTTTCTGAGGACACACTACAGCTAAAGAGTCCCCTTGGATGAAAATCAAAATCCCCACGGTTCATTTGGGTTTAATAGGGAGAAGAATAAATAAACTCATACGCATCAATTTAATCCAGACATATTTTCACGAGACTTCACTATTGTTTTATAGCGTATCAAACTTCCTAATCCTAGTGCTGCGGTTTGACAGTTACACCACGTCACAAAACAGGAAATGTAGATTTCCCTTTGTCATTTCTTCTTAAAGGATGTTTTCCTTTAGAAAATGACAACTCATCAGATTTAGGGCTGAATAAGCAGTTGGTAGCTGGAACAAAGGTTCCAGTCCAATGAGTGTATGCCTCAGTTAAGTTTACTGTTGTGTTAAGTTTACTGTAGTTAAGTTTACTGTAGTTCTGTGTGGTGTCATTGCTGTTTTGTATCTTGTTTTTTCACTTTCTGGTCTGGATGTTACCTAATATAATGTACCCATCAGTGGTGTCATCAGTTGTGTACAGTACTTAAGTAAAAGTACTACTTAAGTAGTTTTTGGGTATCTGTACTTTACTTTAATATTTATATTTTTGGCAACTTTTACTTTTACTTCACTTACATTCCTAAAGAAAATAATGTACATTTTACTCCATACATTTTCCCTGACACCCAAAAGTACTCGTTACATTTGACAGGAAAATGTTCCAATTCACTTATCAAGAGAACTTCCCTGGTCACTAATCTGGTAGCCTCTGCCATGGTAAGGCCTCTGTTTACCACATGGCCAACGACAATGGCCTGGACTTCATTAGATAAAACAGTTCCCTGCAATCTGCCTCCTCCCTCTGGTGTAGGGCAGCTGCCTCTAAGGTACAGGGTTGATTAACCGGGTAGAAGCCGCCTAGCGATGGCTATTTAACAGTCTGATGGCCTTGAGATAGAAGCTGTTTTTCAGTCTCTCGGTCCCAGCTTTGATGGACCTGTACTGACCTCGCCTTCTGGATGATAGCGGGGTGAACATGCCGTGGCTCGGGTGGTTGTTGTCCTTGATGATCTTTTGGCCTTCCAGTGACATCGGGTGCTGTAGGTGTCCTGGAGGGAAGGCCCCCGGTGATGCGTTGGACAGTCCGCACCACCCTCTGGAGAGCCCTGCGATTGCAGGCGGTGCAGCCCGACAGGATGCTGTCAATGGTGCATCTGTAAAAGCTTGTCTTTGGGGCCAAGACACATTTCTTCAGCCTATTGAGGTTGAAGAGGCGCCATTGAGCCTTCTTCACCACACTGTGTGGGTGGACCATTTCAGACTGTCAGTGATGTGTACGCCTAGGAACTTCAACTTTCCACCTTCTCCACTGGGGTCCCGTCTGTGGATAAGGGGGTGCTCCCTCTGCTGTTTCCTGAAGTCCACGATCAGCTCCTTTGTTTTGTTGATGTTGAGGAGGTTTCTTTTCCAGGCACCACTTCGCCAGGGCCATCACCCCTCCCTGTAGGGTGTCTTGTCATTGTTGGTAGTCATGCCCATTACTGTGTCGTCTGCAAACTTGAAGATTGAATTGGAGGCGTGCATGGCCACGCAGTCATGGGTGAACAGGGAGTACAGGAGGGGGCTGAGCATGCACCCTTGTGGGGCCCCAGTGTTGAGGATCAGCGAAGTGGAGAGTTGTTTCCTAGCTTCACCACCTGGGGGTAGCCGTCAAGAAGTCCAGGACCCAGTTGCACAGGGTGGGGTTCAGACCCAGGGCCTCAAGCTTAATGATGAGCTTGGAGGGTACTATGGTGTTGAATGCTGAGCTATAGTCAATGAACAGCACTCTTACATAGGTATTCCTCTTGTCCAGATGGGACAGAGCAGTGAGCAGGGTGTTGGCGATTGCATCGCCTGTGGATCTTTTGGGGCGGTAAGCAAATTGGAGTGGGTCTAGGATATCAGGTAAGGTGGAGGTGATATGAACCTTAAATAGCCTCTCTAAGCACTTCATGATGACAGAAGTGAGTCATTTAGTTCAGTTGCCTTCGCTTTTTTTTTTTGGGAACAGGGACAATGGTGTACATTTTGAAGCAAGCGTGGACAACAGACTGGGAGAGATTGAATATATGGTGACCAATTGTGGTTCCCACCATGTGAAATCAATTATCAATAACGAGTAGTCATTATGTAATGCTATCATGTATCATACAGTACATGTCATTTAAATGTTTATACTTTACAAACACACACTTTATTTCTGTAGTTCTCAAAATCCATATATAGTAGAATGTTTTTCTTTCTTTCTATAGGTTTACCAAATGGTTAAGTGATTAACCATTAAGCACAGTTGGATTAAGTGATGGTCAAATGTATTCAAACAGATGAGAAGAGAATCATATGAAAAGTATTGTGAGCGTTGCACTGTGAAAGGCAATTACTTTATATGGGGTGGCCTAGTGGTTAGAGCGTTGGACTAGTAACCGGAAGGTTGCGAGTTCAAACCCCCGAGCTGACAAGGTACAAATCTGTCGTTCTGCCCCTGAACAGGCAGTTAACCCACTATTCCCAGGCCGTCATTGAAAATAAGAATGTGTTCTTAACTGACTTGCCTGGTTAAGTAAAATTACAAATTTAAAAAATATGAAAGGTATTGCTAGATGAAACACTCATTAGGTTTGGTGATTTTAGTGTGTTGTACATAGTCAATTGAAAATGTGCTTTCAGTTTTTGATGATCAGGTGAAATTTGACCACATACTTGTGAAGAATAGTGATAAAAGTGATAAAAAATAACTAAATGTGGTCATATTCGGAACATGTGGTAGCCTATACAGACACAGTACAGCAGGAGGTGTCGGAAACATGCTGCAAACCTGTGTCAAACAGGCCTCCATACCAAATGATCATGTGAAATGTTCAGATTAGACAGAATAGCCTAGTTGTTTGTGACTGGAGCATGAATTAACGTTGTGTTACAGTGAGTGTGTATACATAGGCCGCAGCCTATAATTAGAATGGACAAGTAGCTTACGTTGTTAGCTAATAAGCGTGTTGTTTTGTTTGACGCATAAATACAATTATATCATAACTGATCCACCCATGGATAGTACGCGAGGAAAGAGTTTAACAGACTGCATTGCATGATGCATCATCACGTGTCAAAATCCGACATTACAACAAACAAACAGAAACGTAAAATTGTATTAAAAATGTTTTACTTTATAGAATGTACGATATCGGGACGAATGTTTATTTTTATTACCAATGATTTTTATACATCTGACGGAGTTCTGAGCCGCGGTGTTCGGGTCTATGGCCCGGTGACGTGAACAGAAAACATTCTTCTCATGTCGAACAATAATCTGCGCCACTCAGTCATGTTGTCAACAGGGCAGCATGGTGCATCGTCCAGAAACATACACTTTATATTTTATATAACATATACATTCGAATGTTTTAACTAGTTTTAATTCGAGGCAGATTAAACGTAATTATCCAAAACAATCACTTTTGCATGTGAAAACACCACTTTAGTCATTACTCCACGTGCTTAATCTAGTCTAGACTACGAGACATTTGTTTTGAGATTATTTCGTTGTGGGGTTTGAACCGTCACCTTGCTCGTGCCCGGGAGGCAGCCGGTTCCAAAAGGAACGCAATCACCTTCACCGATTTAACCGCTCACCGGCGGTAAACCGGGCCAGATAATCGAAACCCCTCACTGTTTACCACCCTGCACACTGAGCGCGGCTAAAACAACGCCAAGCTCCCAAAAAGCAGAACACTGATTTGATTGGCTGACATTGTTCACGTTGCCCCCTCCCAGACTGTTGTTGTACTGTGATTCGCTGTTACTAAGTAACGGATTGCAAAGTATTGATTGGCTGTTGAACTGTGTAAGGAAAAGGAAGCTCAAACCAAAGACATGTTTACGAGTACGTGATAAGAAGCCAGAAACCGAGGAGGCAAGAAGACCGAAATACCTGTACATGTTATACAAAGTAGGCGATAAATCTTCCGGGGACAGACTCTTATCATATTTTCCTTTACACGTTTGATTGGTTTATTGTTAAAAGGACAAAATGGGTTGCTGGTTCTCCAAAAAATCCAAGAGAAAATCACCCGAAAAGGAACCTACTCCGAAAACGGTGGAAGATAAGGCGAACAGCAGCAACGCCAACAACATTGACCTCTGCAGCAATACAACAGAGGACCCACCTAAACAATACAGCTGGGACAAACGCGAAAAGGTATGGAGATGATGCATGCATGGCCAGGGGGATCGCTGAGGATGCATGTATATGACCAGGGGGGATCGCTGAGGATGCATGTATATGACCAGGGGGGATCGCTGAGGATGCATGTATATGACCAGGGGGGATCGCTGAGGATGTATGTATATGACCAGGGGGGATCGCTGAGGATGTATGTATATGACCAGGGGGGATCGCTGAGGATGCATGTATATGACCAGGGGGGGATCGCTGAGGATGTATGCATGGTTAGGGATAGAACGAGTCAAAATTCACCCAAGGCTGAAAAACGGCCAAAAAACGTTGGTTGAGAACGAACACTAGCGCCAGGCAATATCAAATGAATTAAAACGAACCTTCGCTGTGTCTCTTCTGTCTGGAATGATCCTTAGAATTCCATTTCCCTAAATGGCACCAAACAAATTATACCTTTTTTATTTGACCACTACAGTCCGTTCATAGGAAGAAACTGGAAAATAACAACTCGTGTAGAAAGTAAACATCCGCACCTCGATGGTGCCAACTGTGCTTATGTCTGTATAAGAGGAAGTCGGAAACAAATTGTAACTTGACTATTTCTGGTCTAGCGATCGATGAAAGCAGAGTACGCTGTTAACTCAACCTTGTGTCATTAGAAAGAGATGATTTTCCTGATTATAATGGTGACTTAAAAATATATATATACACATTGCGAAATATACCAGCATGCCTCTCTATAAGAAAACAAGGGGGAGCTCAGCGTTCCAAGGGAAACAAGTATTTCGGGGCGAGCGTTTGATGACAACGGAGTACGCTGCCCAGCATTACACAATTAGAAAGAGGAGCTTCATGATTAAAATGGTGTCCGATTTGTAAAATTCAAATATACACACTGCGATATATTATGTAAAAACAAACATACCTATATTTCCCCTATTGAAACAATGGGACGAACTCAAGAGTTCCATAAGTTTTTTTGTTTTGACGTTTTAGCTACCAGAAATTGGTAAACTCATTAGAAATATGTTTATCCTGATTTAAAATGGTGTAGAACTTAAAACCATTAATGTGCTGTCGTTCAGCAGATGATGATGATGATGTCGTTCAGCAGCAGATGATGTGCTGTCGTTCAGCAGATGATGATGATGATGATGTGCTGTCGTTCAGCAGATGATGATGATGTGCTGTCGTTCAGCAGCAGATGATGAGCAGCAGATGATGTGCTGTCGTTCAGCTGCAGATGATGATGATGTGCTGTTCAGCAGCAGATGATGATGATGTGCTGTCGTTCAGCAGAGATGATGAGCAGCAGATGATGCTGTCGCTCAGCAGATGATGATGTGCTGTCGTTCAGCAGCAGATGATGATGATGTGCTGTCGTTCAGCTGAGCATGATGATGTGCTGTCGCTCAGCAGCAGATGATGATGTGCTGTCGCTCAGCTGCAGATGATGATGATGTGCTGTCGCTCAGCAGCAGATGATGATGATGTGCTGTCGCTCAGCTGATGATGATGATGTGCTGTCGCTCAGCAGCAGATGATGTGCTGTCGTTCAGCTGATGATGATGATGTGCTGTCGCTCAGCAGCAGATGATGATGTGCTGTCAGCCACTGACTTATCATTCCCACTCGCCATCACTCACCGCTGTCACCAACTGACTCATGCTAGCTACAAGTTCTGACTGAGCTCAATTGTCATGAAACACAAATACAGTGATGAGTTTCTCTCTTTAATACAAACTTTGAGAAGTAAGAAGGAGCGCCACAATGTGTTTTGTGTGGGGAAGTGCTTAACGTTAGTAATGAGTCTCTCAAAGCGAACAAATGAATAAAACGCCACGTCCTGACCAAACACCCACAGCATGATGGTAAACCCAGGGAGGTCTTTCAGAACAGGGCAGGATGCTTCCGACCGTGGAAAAGTAGGTCAACTAGCAAGACTTTTACAGATACAGGTATTCTGTGTGTGTTTCTTTTCTCTCCTTCTCCCCTCCTCACAGGTGGCAATCATCATTCGCTAATCAGAAGACACACCTCCTGTTTCCATTACCCTATCACATTCCCTTTCCCTTGGTTTAAAACCCTGTCTGTTGTTTGCTCTAGAGCTCAATCTCTCTGTCAATGCCATCTGTCTGTAGATCTCTCTGTCAATGCCATCTGTCTGTAGATCTCTCTTGTCAATGCAATCTGTCTGTATATCTCTTTGTCAATGCCATCTGTCTGTAGATCTCTCTTGTCAATGCCATCTGTCTGTAGAGCTCTCTGTCAATGCCATCTGTCTGTAGATCTCTTGTCAATGCCATCTGTCTGTAGTTATCTTGTCAATGCCATCTGTCTGTAGATCTCTTGTCAATGCCATCTGTCTGTAGTTATCTTGTCAATGCCATCTGTCTGTAGATCTCTCTGTCAATGCCATCTGTCTGTAGATATCTTGTCAATGCCATCTGTCTGTAGATATCTTGTCAATGCCACCTGTCTGTAGTTATCTTGTCAATGCCATCTGTCTGTAGATCTCTTGTCAATGCCATCTGTCTGTAGATCTCTCTGTCAATGCAATCTGTCTGTAGTTATCTTGTCAATGCCATCTGTCTGTAGATCTCTCTGTCAATGCAATCTGTCTGTAGATCTCTTGTCAATGCCACCTGTCTGTAGATCTCTGTCAATGCAATCTGTCTGTAGATCTCTTTGTCAATGCCACCTGTCTGTAGTTATCTTGTCAATGCCATCTGTCTGTAGATCTCTCTGTCAATGCCATCTGTCTGTAGATCTCTTGTCAATGCCACCTGTCTGTAGTTATCTTGTCAATGCCATCTGTCTGTAGATCTCTCTGTCAATGCCATCTGTCTGTAGATATCTTGTCAATGCCATCTGTCTGTAGATATCTTGTCAATGCCATCTGTCTGTAGATCTCTTGTCAATGCAATCTGTCTGTATATCTCTTGTCAATGCCACCTGTCTGTAGATATCTTTGTCAATGCCATCTGTCTGTAGATCTCTTGTCAATGCAATCTGTCTGTATATCTCTTGTCAATGCCATCTGTCTGTAGATCTCTCTTGTCAATGCCATCTGTCTGTAGAGCTCTCTGTCAATGCCATCTGTCTGTAGATCTCTTGTCAATGCCATCTGTCTGTAGATCTCTTGTCAATGCCATCTGTCTGTAGATATCTTGTCAATGCCATCTGTCTGTAGATCTCTTGTCAATGCCATCTGTCTGTAGATATCTTGTCAATGCCATCTGTCTGTAGATCTCTTGTCAATGCCATCTGTCTGTAGATATCTTGTCAATCTCTGTCTGTAGATCTCTTGTCAATGCCATGTCTGTAGTTATCTTGTCAATGCCATCTGTCTGTAGATCTTGTCAATCTGTCTGCAGATCTCTGTCAATCAATCTGAATCTGTCTGTAGATCTCTTGTCAATGCCATCTGTCTGCAGTTATCTTGTCAATGCCATCTGTCTGTAGATCTCTCTGTCAATGCCATCTGTCTGTAGATCTCTTGTCAATGCCACCTGTCTGTAGTTATCTTGTCAATGCCATCTGTCTGTAGATCTCTTGTCAATGCCATCTGTCTGTAGATCTCTCTGTCAATGCCATCTGTCTGTAGATCTCTTGTCAATGCCACCTGTCTGTAGTTATCTTGTCAATGCCATCTGTCTGTAGATCTCTTGTCAATGCCATCTGTCTGTCAATGCCATCTGTCTGTAGATATCTTGTCAATGCCATCTGTCTGTAGATCTCTTGTCAATGCCATCTGTCTGTAGATCTCTTGTCAATGCCATCTGTCTGTAGATCTCTCTGTCAATGCCATCTGTCTGTAGATCTCTTGTCAATGCCATCTGTCTGTAGATCTCTTGTCAATGCCATCTGTCTGTAGATCTCTTGTCAATGCCATCTGTCTGTAGATCTCTTGTCAATGCCATCTGTCTGTAGATCTCTTGTCAATGCCATCTGTCTGTAGATATCTTATTTGTTTTTGGCATCTACATGTCACTTTGTCCCCACCTGTGAGTATTGGTTTTGCTATGGTGTTTGTTTGACGGTGGAAGAGGGTACCAAGATAAGTCTCCCATGGGCATACATTACCCGTAGGAATAGATAAAAACACTAGTTGGAACTGGGCGAACCACCCACTGTATTTTGGTTAGTTAGTTAGCTGTTGTTAAAGTAGGCTAGTCTAGCTTAGGGGTGTGTTTGGTTAGTTATCTGTTGGTGAAGTAGGCTAGTCTAGCTTAGGGGTGTGTTTGGTTAGTTAGTTATCTGTTGGTGAAGTAGGCTAGTCTAGCTTAGGGGTGTGTTTGGTTAGTTAGTTAGCTGTTGGTGAAGTAGGCTAGTCTGAGCTTAGGGGTGTGTTTGGTTAGTTAGTTATCTGTTGGTGA
Organism: Oncorhynchus keta; assembly: GCF_023373465.1. NCBI lineage: Eukaryota > Metazoa > Chordata > Actinopteri > Salmoniformes > Salmonidae > Oncorhynchus > Oncorhynchus keta. The sequence goes on from NC_068442.1 coordinate 57,124,403, forward strand.
AGTAGGCTAGTCTAGCTTAGGGTGTGTTTGGTTAGTTAGTTAGCTGTTGGTGAAGTAGGCTAGTCTAGCTTAGGGGTGTGTTTGGTTAGTTAGTTATCTGTTGGTGAAGTAGGCTAGTCTAGCTTAGGGGTGTGTTTGGTTAGTTAGTTATCTGTTGGTGAAGTAGGCTAGTCTAGCTTAGGGGTGTGTTTGGTTAGTTAGTTAGCTGTTGGTGAAGTAGGCTAGTCTAGCTTAGGGGTGTGTTTGGTTAGTTAGTTAGCTGTTGGTGAAGTAGGCTAGTCTATCTTAGGGGTGTGTTTGGTTAGTTAGTTAGCTGTTGGTGAAGTAGGCTAGTCTAGCTTAGGGTTGTGTTTGGTTAGTTAGTTATCTGTTGGTGAAGTAGGCTAGTCTAGCTTAGGGTTGTGTTTGGTTAGTTAGTTAGCTGTTGGTGAAGTAGGCTAGTCTAGCTTAGGGTTGTGTTTGGTTAGTTAGTTATCTGTTGGTGAAGTAGGCTAGTCTAGCTTAGGGGTGTGTTTGGTTAGTTAGTTAGCTGTTGGTGAAGTAGGCTAGTCTAGCTTAGGGGTGTGTTTGGTTAGTTAGTTAGCTGTTGGTGAAGTAGGCTAGTCTAGCTTAGGGGTGTGTTTGGTTAGTTAGTTATCTGTTGGTGAAGTAGGCTAGTCTAGCTTAGGGTGTGTTTGGTTAGTTAGTTATCTGTTGGTGAAGTAGGCTAGTCTAGCTTAGGGGTGTGTTTGGTTAGTTAGTTATCTGTTGGTGAAGTAGGCTAGTCTAGCTTAGGGGTGTGTTTGGTTAGTTAGTTAGCTGTTGGTGAAGTAGGCTAGTCTATCTTAGGGGTGTGTTTGGTTAGTTAGTTAGCTGTTGGTGAAGTAGGCTAGTCTAGCTTAGGGTTGTGTTTGGTTAGTTAGTTAGCTGTTGGTGAAGTAGGCTAGTCTAGCTTAGGGTTGTGTTTGGTTAGTTAGTTATCTGTTGGTGAAGTAGGCTAGTCTAGCTTAGGGTTGTGTTTGGTTAGTTAGTTATCTGTTGGTGAAGTAGGCTAGTCTAACTTAGGGTTGTGTTTGGTTAGTTAGTTATCTGTTGGTGAAGTAGGCTAGTCTAGCTTAGGGGTGTGTTTGGTTAGTTAGTTATCTGTTGGTGAAGTAGGCTAGTCTAGCTTAGGGTTGTGTTTGGTTAGTTAGTTATCTGTTGGTGAAGTAGGCTAGTCTAGCTTAGGGGTGTGTTTGGTTAGTTAGTTATCTGTTGGTGAAGTAGGCTAGTCTAGCTTAGGGGTGTGTTTGGTTAGTTAGTTAGCTGTTGGTGAAGTAGGCTAGTCTAGCTTAGGGGTGTGTTTGGTTAGTTAGTTATCTGTTGGTGAAGTAGGCTAGTCTAGCTTAGGGTTGTGTTTGGTTAATTAGTTATCTGTTGGTGAAGTAGGCTAGTCTAGCTTAGGGGTGTGTTTGGTTAGTTAGTTATCTGTTGGTGAAGTAGGCTAGTCTAGCTTAGGGTTGTGTTTGGTTAGTTAGTTAGCTGTTGGTGAAGTAGGCTAGTCTAGCTTAGGGGTGTGTTTGGTTAGTTAGTTATCTGTTGGTGAAGTAGGCTAGTCTAGCTTAGGGTTGTGTTTGGTTAGTTAGTTATCTGTTGGTGAAGTAGGCTAGTCTAGCTTAGGGGTGTGTTTGGTTAGTTAGTTATCTGTTGGTGAAGTAGGCTAGTCTAGCTTAGGGGTGTGTTTGGTTAGTTAGTTATCTGTTGGTGAAGTAGGCTAGTCTAGCTTAGGGTTGTGTTTGGTTAGTTAGTTATCTGTTGGTGAAGTAGGCTAGTCTAGCTTAGGGGTGTGTTTGGTTAGTTAGTTATCTGTTGGTGAAGTAGGCTAGTCTAGCTTAGGGGTGTTTTTGGATACTTATTATTTCTTTCTTTGGGTCCAGCTCAGCCCCTTTTCCTGCTCCCCCATTACCGTGTGTTTATAAATAAATATAAGAGTATAATAAGCTATTAATAAGAGTATTATTTTTGGTTATGGTATTTGTTTGTTGCTGGTGGGAAAAGGGGAAGCCAAGACAAGTCGCCCATGGGCATACACTACCCGTAGGTGAACTTTGTTAAATACACTAGTTAGAACTGGGCGGACCACCCACTGTATTTTGGTTGAATTAGTTAGCTGTTGTTAAAGTAGGCTAGTCTAGTTTAGGGGTGTTTTTGGTTAGTTAGTTAGCTGTTGGTGAAGTAGGCTAGTCTAGCTTAGGGGTGTGTTTGGTTAGTTAGTTATCTGTTGGTGAAGTAGGCTAGTCTAGCTTAGGGGTGTGTTTGGTTAGTTAGTTATCTGTTGGTGAAGTAGGCTAGTCTAGCTTAGGGGTGTTTTTGGTTAGTTAGTTAGCTGTTGTTAAAGTAGGCTAGTCTAGCTTAGGGTTGTGTTTGGTTAGTTAGTTAGCTGTTGGTGAAGTAGGCTAGTCTAGTTTAGGGGTGTGTTTGGTTAGTTAGTTATCTGTTGGTGAAGTAGGCTAGTCTAGCTTAGGGGTGTGTTTGGTTAGTTAGTTATCTGTTGGTGAAGTAGGCTAGTCTAGCTTAGGGGTGTGTTTGGTTAGTTAGTTAGCTGTTGGTGAAGTAGGCTAGTCTAGCTTAGGGGTATTTTTTGGTTAGTTAGTTAGCTGTTGTTAAAGTAGGCTAGTCTAGCTTAGGGGTGTGTTTGGTTAGTTAGTTATCTGTTGGTGAAGTAGGCTAGTCTAGCTTAGGGGTGTTTTTGGTTAGTTAGTTAGCTGTTGTTAAAGTAGGCTAGTCTAGCTTAGGGGTGTGTTTGGTTAGTTAGTTAGCTGTTGTTAAAGTAGGCTAGTCTAGCTTAGGGTTGTGTTTGGTTAGTTAGTTATCTGTTGGTGAAGTAGGCTAGTCTAGTTTAGGGGTGTGTTTGGTTAGTTAGTTATCTGTTGGTGAAGTAGGCTAGTCTAGCTTAGGGGTGTGTTTGGTTAGTTAGTTATCTGTTGGTGAAGTAGGCTAGTCTAGCTTAGGGGTGTGTTTGGTTAGTTAGTTAGCTGTTGGTGAAGTAGGCTAGTCTAGCTTAGGGGTGTTTTTGGTTAGTTAGTTAGCTGTTGTTAAAGTAGGCTAGTCTAGCTTAGGGGTGTGTTTGGTTAGTTAGTTAGCTGTTGTTAAAGTAGGCTAGTCTAGCTTAGGGGTGTGTTTGGTTAGTTAGTTAGCTGTTGGTGAAGTAGGCTAGTCTAGCTTAGGGGTGTTTTTGGTTAGTTAGTTATCTGTTGTTAAAGTAGGCTAGTCTAGCTTAGGGGTGTGTTTGGTTAGTTAGTTATCTGTTGGTGAAGTAGGCTAGTCTAGTTTAGGGGTGTTTTTGGTTAGTTAGTTAGCTGTTGGTGAAGTAGGCTAGTCTAGCTTAGGGGTGTGTTTGGTTAGTTAGTTATCTGTTGGTGAAGTAGGCTAGTCTAGCTTAGGGGTGTGTTTGGTTAGTTAGTTATCTGTTGGTGAAGTAGGCTAGTCTAGCTTAGGGGTGTGTTTGGTTAGTTAGTTATCTGTTGGTGAAGTAGGCTAGTCTAGCTTAGGGGTGTGTTTGGTTAGTTGGTTATCTGTTGGTGAAGTAGGCTAGTCTAGCTTAGGGGTGTGTTTGGTTAGTTAGTTAGCTGTTGGTGAAGTAGGCTAGTCTAGCTTAGGGGTGTGTTTGGTTAGTTAGTTATCTGTTGGTGAAGTAGGCTAGTCTAGCTTAGGGGTGTGTTTGGTTAGTTAGTTAGCTGTTGGTGAAGTAGGCTAGTCTAGCTTAGGGGTGTGTTTGGTTAGTTAGTTAGCTGTTGGTGAAGTAGGCTAGTCTAGCTTAGGGGTGTGTTTGGTTAGTTAGTTATCTGTTGGTGAAGTAGGCTAGTCTAGCTTAGGGGTGTGTTTGGTTAGTTAGTTAGCTGTTGGTGAAGTAGGCTAGTCTAGCTTAGGGGTGTGTTTGGTTAGTTAGTTATCTGTTGGTGAAGTAGGCTAGTCTAGCTTAGGGGTGTGTTTGGTTAGTTAGTTATCTGTTGGTGAAGTAGGCTAGTCTAGCTTAGGGGTGTGTTTGGTTAGTTAGTTAGCTGTTGGTGAAGTAGGCTAGTCTAGCTTAGGGTTGTGTTTGGTTAGTTAGTTATCTGTTGGTGAAGTAGGCTAGTCTAGCTTAGGGGTGTGTTTGGTTAGTTAGTTATCTGTTGGTGAAGTAGGCTAGTCTAGCTTAGGGTGTTTTTGGTTAGTTAGTTAGCTGTTGTTAAAGTAGGCTAGTCTAGCTTAGGGGTATGTTTGGTTAGTTAGCTGTTGGTAAAGTAGGCTAGTCTAGCTTAGGGGTGTGTTTGGTTAGTTAGTTATCTGTTGGTGAAGTAGGCTAGTCTAGCTTAGGGGTATGTTTGGTTAGTTAGCTGTTGTTAAAGTAGGCTAGTCTAGCTTAGGGGTGTGTTTGGTTAGTTAGTTAGTTAGCTGTTGTTAAAGTAGGCTAGTCTAGCTTAGGGTTGTGTTTGGTTAGTTAGTTAGCTGTTGGTGAAGTAGGCTAGTCTAGTTTAGGGGTGTGTTTGGTTAGTTAGTTATCTGTTGGTGAAGTAGGCTAGTCTAGCTTAGGGGTGTGTTTGGTTAGTTAGTTATCTGTTGGTGAAGTAGGCTAGTCTAGCTTAGGGGTGTGTTTGGTTAGTTAGTTATCTGTTGGTGAAGTAGGCTAGTCTAGCTTAGGGGTGTGTTTGGTTAGTTAGTTATCTGTTGGTGAAGTAGGCTAGTCTAGCTTAGGGTGTGTTTGGTTAGTTAGTTAGCTGTTGGTGAAGTAGGCTAGTCTAGCTTAGGGGTGTGTTTGGTTAGTTAGTTATCTGTTGGTGAAGTAGGCTAGTCTAGCTTAGGGGTGTGTTTGGTTAGTTAGTTAGCTGTTGGTGAAGTAGGCTAGTCTAGCTTAGGGGTGTGTTTGGTTAGTTAGTTAGCTGTTGGTGAAGTAGGCTAGTCTAGCTTAGGGTTGTGTTTGGTTAGTTAGTTATCTGTTGGTGAAGTAGGCTAGTCTAGCTTAGGGTTGTGTTTGGTTAGTTAGTTATCTGTTGGTGAAGTAGGCTAGTCTAGCTTAGGGTTGTGTTTGGTTAGTTAGTTATCTGTTGGTGAAGTAGGCTAGTCTAACTTAGGGTTGTGTTTGGTTAGTTAGTTATCTGTTGGTGAAGTAGGCTAGTCTAGCTTAGGGGTGTGTTTGGTTAGTTAGTTATCTGTTGGTGAAGTAGGCTAGTCTAGCTTAGGGTTGTGTTTGGTTAGTTAGTTATCTGTTGGTGAAGTAGGCTAGTCTAGCTTAGGGGTGTGTTTGGTTAGTTAGTTATCTGTTGGTGAAGTAGGCTAGTCTAGCTTAGGGGTGTGTTTGGTTAGTTAGTTAGCTGTTGGTGAAGTAGGCTAGTCTAGCTTAGGGGTGTGTTTGGTTAGTTAGTTATCTGTTGGTGAAGTAGGCTAGTCTAGCTTAGGGTGTGTTTGGTTAGTTAGTTAGCTGTTGGTGAAGTAGGCTAGTCTAGCTTAGGGGTGTGTTTGGTTAGTTAGTTAGCTGTTGGTGAAGTAGGCTAGTCTAGCTTAGGGGTGTTTTTGGTTAGTTAGTTAGCTGTTGTTAAAGTAGGCTAGTCTAGCTTAGGGGTGTGTTTGGTTAGTTAGTTATCTGTTGGTGAAGTAGGCTAGTCTAGTTTAGGGGTGTTTTTGGTTAGTTAGTTAGCTGTTGGTGAAGTAGGCTAGTCTAGCTTAGGGGTGTGTTTGGTTAGTTAGTTATCTGTTGGTGAAGTAGGCTAGTCTAGCTTAGGGGTGTGTTTGGTTAGTTAGTTATCTGTTGGTGAAGTAGGCTAGTCTAGCTTAGGGGTGTGTTTGGTTAGTTAGTTATCTGTTGGTGAAGTAGGCTAGTCTAGCTTAGGGGTGTGTTTGGTTAGTTAGTTATCTGTTGGTGAAGTAGGCTAGTCTAGCTTAGGGGTGTGTTTGGTTAGTTAGTTATCTGTTGGTGAAGTAGGCTAGTCTAGCTTAGGGGTGTGTTTGGTTAGTTAGTTAGCTGTTGGTGAAGTAGGCTAGTCTAGCTTAGGGTTGTGTTTGGTTAGTTAGTTATCTGTTGGTGAAGTAGGCTAGTCTAGCTTAGGGGTGTGTTTGGTTAGTTAGTTAGCTGTTGGTGAAGTAGGCTAGTCTAGCTTAGGGGTGTTTTTTGGTTAGTTAGTTAGCTGTTGTTAAAGTAGGCTAGTCTAGCTTAGGGGTATGTTTGGTTAGTTAGCTGTTGTTAAAGTAGGCTAGTCTAGCTTAGGGGTGTGTTTGGTTAGTTAGTTAGCTGTTGTTAAAGTAGGCTAGTCTAGCTTAGGGTTGTGTTTGGTTAGTTAGTTAGCTGTTGGTGAAGTAGGCTAGTCTAGTTTAGGGTGTTTTTGGTTAGTTAGTTAGCTGTTGGTGAAGTAGGCTAGTCTAGCTTAGGGGTGTGTTTGGTTAGTTAGTTATCTGTTGGTGAAGTAGGCTAGTCTAGCTTAGGGGTGTGTTTGGTTAGTTAGTTATCTGTTGGTGAAGTAGGCTAGTCTAGCTTAGGGGTGTGTTTGGTTAGTTAGTTATCTGTTGGTGAAGTAGGCTAGTCTAGCTTAGGGGTGTTTTTGGTTAGTTAGTTAGCTGTTGTTAAAGTAGGCTAGTCTAGCTTAGGGGTGTGTTTGGTTAGTTAGTTATCTGTTGGTGAAGTAGGCTAGTCTAGTTTAGGGGTGTTTTTGGTTAGTTAGTTAGCTGTTGGTGAAGTAGGCTAGTCTAGCTTAGGGGTGTGTTTGGTTAGTTAGTTATCTGTTGGTGAAGTAGGCTAGTCTAGCTTAGGGGTGTGTTTGGTTAGTTAGTTATCTGTTGGTGAAGTAGGCTAGTCTAGCTTAGGGGTGTGTTTGGTTAGTTAGTTAGCTGTTGGTGAAGTAGGCTAGTCTAGCTTAGGGGTGTGTTTGGTTAGTTAGTTATCTGTTGGTGAAGTAGGCTAGTCTAGCTTAGGGGTGTGTTTGGTTAGTTAGTTAGCTGTTGGTGAAGTAGGCTAGTCTAGCTTAGGGGTGTGTTTGGTTAGTTAGTTAGCTGTTGGTGAAGTAGGCTAGTCTAGCTTAGGGGTGTGTTTGGTTAGTTAGTTATCTGTTGGTGAAGTAGGCTAGTCTAGCTTAGGGGTGTGTTTGGTTAGTTAGTTAGCTGTTGGTGAAGTAGGCTAGTCTAGCTTAGGGGTGTTTTTGGTTAGTTAGTTAGCTGTTGTTAAAGTAGGCTAGTCTAGCTTAGGGGTATGTTTGGTTAGTTAGCTGTTGTTAAAGTAGGCTAGTCTAGCTTAGGGGTGTGTTTGGTTAGTTAGTTATCTGTTGGTGAAGTAGGCTAGTCTAGCTTAGGGGTATGTTTGGTTAGTTAGCTGTTGTTAAAGTAGGCTAGTCTAGCTTAGGGGTGTGTTTGGTTAGTTAGTTAGCTGTTGTTAAAGTAGGCTAGTCTAGCTTAGGGTTGTGTTTGGTTAGTTAGTTAGCTGTTGGTGAAGTAGGCTAGTCTAGTTTAGGGGTGTGTTTGGTTAGTTAGTTATCTGTTGGTGAAGTAGGCTAGTCTAGCTTAGGGGTGTGTTTGGTTAGTTAGTTATCTGTTGGTGAAGTAGGCTAGTCTAGCTTAGGGGTGTGTTTGGTTAGTTAGTTAGCTGTTGGTGAAGTAGGCTAGTCTAGCTTAGGGGTGTGTTTGGTTAGTTAGTTAGCTGTTGGTGAAGTAGGCTAGTCTAGCTTAGGGGTGTTTTGGTTAGTTAGTTAGCTGTTGTTAAAGTAGGCTAGTCTGGCTTAGGGGTGTGTTTGGTTAGTTAGTTAGCTGTTGGTGAAGTAGGCTAGTCTGGCTTAGGGGTGTTTTTGGTTAGTTAGTTAGCTGTTGTTAAAGTAGGCTAGTCTAGCTTAGGGGTGTGTTTGGTTAGTTAGTTATCTGTTGGTGAAGTAGGCTAGTCTAGTTTAGGGGTGTTTTTGGTTAGTTAGTTAGCTGTTGGTGAAGTAGGCTAGTCTAGCTTAGGGGTGTGTTTGGTTAGTTAGTTATCTGTTGGTGAAGTAGGCTAGTCTAGCTTAGGGGTGTGTTTGGTTAGTTAGTTATCTGTTGGTGAAGTAGGCTAGTCTAGCTTAGGGGTGTGTTTGGTTAGTTAGTTAGCTGTTGGTGAAGTAGGCTAGTCTAGCTTAGGGGTGTGTTTGGTTAGTTAGTTATCTGTTGGTGAAGTAGGCTAGTCTAGCTTAGGGGTGTGTTTGGTTAGTTAGTTAGCTGTTGGTGAAGTAGGCTAGTCTAGCTTAGGGGTGTGTTTGGTTAGTTAGTTAGCTGTTGGTGAAGTAGGCTAGTCTGGCTTAGGGTTGTGTTTGGTTAGTTAGTTATCTGTTGGTGAAGTAGGCTAGTCTAGCTTAGGGGTGTGTTTGGTTAGTTAGTTAGCTGTTGGTGAAGTAGGCTAGTCTAGCTTAGGGGTGTTTTTGGTTAGTTAGTTAGCTGTTGTTAAAGTAGGCTAGTCTAGCTTAGGGGTATGTTTGGTTAGTTAGCTGTTGTTAAAGTAGGCTAGTCTAGCTTAGGGGTGTGTTTGGTTAGTTAGTTATCTGTTGGTGAAGTAGGCTAGTCTAGCTTAGGGGTATGTTTGGTTAGTTAGCTGTTGTTAAAGTAGGCTAGTCTAGCTTAGGGGTGTGTTTGGTTAGTTAGTTAGCTGTTGTTAAAGTAGGCTAGTCTAGCTTAGGGTTGTGTTTGGTTAGTTAGTTAGCTGTTGGTGAAGTAGGCTAGTCTAGTTTAGGGGTGTGTTTGGTTAGTTAGTTATCTGTTGGTGAAGTAGGCTAGTCTAGCTTAGGGTGTGTTTGGTTAGTTAGTTATCTGTTGGTGAAGTAGGCTAGTCTAGCTTAGGGGTGTGTTTGGTTAGTTAGTTATCTGTTGGTGAAGTAGGCTAGTCTAGCTTAGGGGTGTGTTTGGTTAGTTAGTTAGCTGTTGGTGAAGTAGGCTAGTCTAGCTTAGGGGTGTTTTGGTTAGTTAGTTATCTGTTGTTAAAGTAGGCTAGTCTAGCTTAGGGGTGTGTTTGGTTAGTTAGTTAGCTGTTGGTGAAGTAAGTCTAGGGGTGTTTTGGTTAGTTAGTTATCTGTTGTTAAAGTAGGCTAGTCTAGCTTAGGGGTGTGTTTGGTTAGTTAGTTATCTGTTGGTGAAGTAGGCTAGTCTAGTTTAGGGGTGTTTTGGTTAGTTAGTTAGCTGTTGGTGAAGTAGGCTAGTCTAGCTTAGGGGTGTGTTTGGTTAGTTAGTTATCTGTTGGTGAAGTAGGCTAGTCTAGCTTAGGGGTGTGTTTGGTTAGTTAGTTATCTGTTGGTGAAGTAGGCTAGTCTAGCTTAGGGGTGTGTTTGGTTAGTTAGTTATCTGTTGGTGAAGTAGGCTAGTCTAGCTTAGGGGTGTGTTTGGTTAGTTAGTTATCTGTTGGTGAAGTAGGCTAGTCTAGCTTAGGGTGTGTTTGGTTAGTTAGTTAGCTGTTGGTAAAGTAGGCTAGTCTAGCTTAGGGGTGTGTTTGGTTAGTTAGTTATCTGTTGGTGAAGTAGGCTAGTCTAGTTTAGGGGTGTGTTTGGTTAGTTAGTTAGCTGTTGGTGAAGTTAGTTAGCTTAGGGGTGTGTTTGGTTAGAGTTAGCTGTTGGTGAAGTAGGCTAGTCTAGCTTAGGGGTGTGTTGGTTGGTTAGTTATCTGTTGGTGAAGTAGGCTTATCTGTTGGTGAAGTAGGCTAGTCTAGCTTAGGGGTGTGTTTGTTAGTTAGTTATCTGTTGGTGAAGTAGGCTAGTCTAGCTTAGGGGTGTGTTTGGTTAGTTAGTTAGCTGTTGGTGAAGTAGGCTAGTCTAGCTTAGGGTGTGTTTGGTTAGTTAGTTAGCTGTTGGTGAAGTAGGCTAGTCTAGCTTAGGGTTGTGTTTGGTTAGTTAGTTATCTGTTGGTGAAGTAGGCTCAGTCTAGCTTAGGGGTGTGTTTGGTTAGTTAGTTATCTGTTGGTGAAGTAGGCTAGTCTAGCTTAGGGGTGTGTTTGGTTAGTTAGTTAGCTGTTGGTGAAGTAGGCTAGTCTAGCTTAGGGGTGTGTTTGGTTAGTTAGTTATCTGTTGGTGAAGTAGGCTAGTCTAGCTTAGGGGTGTGTTGGTTAGTTAGTTAGCTGTTGGTGAAGTAGGCTAGTCTAGCTTAGGGTGTGTTTGGTTAGTTAGTTATCTGTTGGTGAAGTAGGCTAGTCTAGTTAGGGGTGTGTTTGGTTAGTTAGTTAGCTGTTGGTGAAGTAGGCTAGTTAGGGGTGTGTTTGGTTAGTTAGTTAGCTGTTGGTGAAGTAGGCTAGTCTGCTTAGGGTTGTGTTTGGTTAGTTAGTTATCTGTTGGTGAAGTAGGCTAGTCTAGCTTAGGGTTGTGTTTGGTTAGTTAGTTATCTGTTGGTGAAGTAGGCTAGTCTAGCTTAGGGTTGTGTTTGGTTAGTTAGTTATCTGTTGGTGAAGTAGGCTAGTCTAACTTAGGGTTGTGTTTGGTTAGTTAGTTATCTGTTGGTGAAGTAGGCTAGTCTAGCTTAGGGGTGTGTTTGGTTAGTTAGTTATCTGTTGGTGAAGTAGGCTAGTCTAGCTTAGGGTTGTGTTTGGTTAGTTAGTTATCTGTTGGTGAAGTAGGCTAGTCTAGCTTAGGGGTGTGTTTGGTTAGTTAGTTATCTGTTGGTGAAGTAGGCTAGTCTAGCTTAGGGTGTGTTTGGTTAGTTAGTTAGCTGTTGGTGAAGTAGGCTAGTCTAGCTTAGGGGTGTGTTTGGTTAGTTAGTTATCTGTTGGTGAAGTGAAGCTTAGGGTTGTGTTTGGTTAGTTAGTTATCTGTTGGTGAAGTAGGCTAGTCTAGCTTAGGGGTGTGTTTGGTTAGTTAGTTAGCTGTTGGTGAAGTAGGCTAGTCTAGCTTAGGGGTGTGTTTGGTTAGTTAGTTATCTGTTGGTGAAGTAGGCTAGTCTAGCTTAGGTGTGTTTGGTTAGTTAGTTATCTGTTGGTGAAGTAGGCTGTCTAGTTTAGGGGTGTTTTTGGTTTAGTTAGTTATCTGTTGGTGAAGTAGGCTAGTCTAGCTTAGGGGTGTGTTTGTTAGTTAGTTATCTGTTGGTGAAGTAGGCTAGTCTAGCTTAGGGTGTTTTTGGATACTTATTATTTCTTTCTTTGGGTCCAGCTCAGCCCCTTTTCCTGCTCCCCCATTACCGTGTGTTTATAAATAAATATAAGAGTATAATAAGAGTATTAATAAGAGTATTATTTTTGGTTATGGTATTTGTTTGTTGCTGGTGGGAAAAGGGGGAAGCCAAGACAAGTCGCCCATGGGCATACACTACCCGTAGGTGAACTTTGTTAAATACACTAGTTAGAACTGGGCGGACCACCCACTGTATTTTTGGTTAGTTAGTTAGCTGTTGTTAAAGTAGGCTAGTCTAGCTTAGGGGTGTGTTTGGTTAGTTAGTTATCTGTTGGTGAAGTAGGCTAGTCTAGCTTAGGGGTGTTTTTGGTTAGTTAGTTAGCTGTTGTTAAAGTAGGCTAGTCCAGCTTAGGGGTGTGTTTGGTTAGTTAGTTAGCTGTTGTTAAAGTAGGCTAGTCTAGCTTAGGTTGTGTTTGGTTAGTTAGTTAGCTGTTGGTGAAGTAGGCTAGTCTAGTTTAGGGGTGTGTTTGGTTAGTTAGTTATCTGTTGGTGAAGTAGGCTAGTCTAGCTTAGGGGTGTTTGGTTAGTTAGTTATCTGTTGGTGAAGTAGGCTAGTCTAGCTTAGGGGTGTGTTTGGTTAGTTAGTTAGCTGTTGGTGAAGTAGGCCGTCTAGCTTAGGGGTGTTTTTGGTTAGTTAGTTAGGCTGTTGTTAAAGTAGGCCAGTCTAGCTTAGTGTGTTTGGTTAGTTAGTTAGCTGTTGTTAAAGCAGGCTAGTCTAGCTTAGGGGTGTGTTTGGTTAGTTAGTTAGCTGTTGTTAAAGTAGGCTAGTCTGGCTTAGGGGTGTGTTTGGTTAGTTAGTTATCTGTTGGTGAAGTAGGCTAGTCTAGTTTAGGGGTGTTTTGGTTAGTTAGTTATCTGTTGGTGAAGTAGGCTAGTCTAGCTTAGGGGTGTGTTTGGTTAGTTAGTTATCTGTTGGTGAAGTAGGCTGAGTCTAGCTTAGGGGTGTGTTTGGTTAGTTAGTTATCTGTTGGTGAAGTAGGCTAGTCTAGCTTAGGGGTGTGTTTGGTTAGTTAGTTATCTGTTGGTGAAGTAGGCTAGTCTAGCTTAGGGTGTTTGGTTTAGTTAGTTAGCTGTTGTTAAAGTAGGCTAGTCTAGCTTAGGGTGTGTTTGGTTAGTTAGTTATCTGTTGGAAGTAGGCTAGTCTAGTTTAGGGGTGTTTTTGGTTAGTTAGTTGGCTGTTGGTGAAGTAGGCTAGTCTCAGCTTAGGGGTGTGTTTGGTTGAGTTAGTTATCTGTTGGTGAAGTAGGCTAGTCTAGCTTAGGGGTGTGTTTGTTAGTTAGTTATCTGTTGGTGAAGTAGGCTGGTCTAGCTTAGGGGTGTGTTTGGTTAGTTAGTTAGCTGTTGGTGAAGTAGGCTAGTCTAGCTTAGGGGTGTGTTTGGTTAGTTAGTTAGCTGTTGGTGAAGTAGGCTAGTCTAGCTTAGGGGTGTGTTTGGTTAGTTAGTTATCTGTTGGTGAAGTAGGCTAGTCTAGCTTAGTGTTTAGTTAGTTGAGTTAGCTGTTGGTGAAGTAGGCTAGTCTAGCTTAGGGTGTGTTTGGTTAGTTAGTTATCTGTTGGTGGAGGCCAAGTAGTCTGAAAGCTTAGGGAGTGTGTTTGGTTAGTTAGTTGTGTTGGTGAAGTGGGCTGATCTTCTAGCTTAGGGGTGTGTTGGTTAGTTAGTTAGCTGTTGGTGAAGTAGGCTAGTCTAGCTTAGGGTTGTGTTTGGTTAGTTAGTTATCTGTTGGTGAAGTAGGCTAGTCTAGCTTAGGGTTGTGTTTGGTTAGTTAGTTATCTGTTGGTGAAGTAGGCTAGTCTAGCTTAGGGTTGTGTTTGGTTAGTTAGTTATCTGTTGGTGAAGTAGGCTAGTCTAACTTAGGGTTGTGTTTGGTTAGTTAGTTATCTGTTGGTGAAGTAGGCTAGTCTAGCTTAGGGGTGTGTTTGGTTAGTTAGTTATCTGTTGGTGAAGTAGGCTAGTCTAGCTTAGGGTTGTGTTTGGTTAGTTAGTTATCTGTTGGTGAAGTAGGCTAGTCTAGCTTAGGGGTGTGTTTGGTTAGTTAGTTATCTGTTGGTGAAGTAGGCTAGTCTAGCTTAGGGGTGTGTTTGGTTAGTTAGTTAGCTGTTGGTGAAGTAGGCTAGTCTAGCTTAGGGGTGTGTTTGGTTAGTTAGTTATCTGTTGGTGAAGTAGGCTAGTCTAGCTTAGGGTTGTGTTTGGTTAGTTAGTTAGCTGTTGGTGAAGTAGGCTAGTCTAGTTTAGGGTTGTGTTTGGTTAGTTAGTTATCTGTTGGTGAAGTAGGCTAGTCTAGCTTAGGGGTGTGTTTGGTTAGTTAGTTATCTGTTGGTGAAGTAGGCTAGTCTAGTTTAGGGGTGTTTTTGGATACTTATTATTTCTTTCTTTGGGTCCAGCTCAGCCCCTTTTCCTGCTCCCCCCATTACCGTGTGTTTATAAATAAATATAAGAGTATAATAAGAGTATTAATAAGAGTATTATTTTTGGTTATGGTATTTGTTTGTTGCTGGTGGGAAAAGGGGGAAGCCAAGACAAGTCGCCCATGGGCATACACTACCCGTAGGTGAACTTTGTTAAATACACTAGTTAGAACTGGGCGGACCACCCACTGTATTTTTGGTTAGTTAGTTAGCTGTTGTTAAAGTAGGCTAGTCTAGCTTAGGGGTGTGTTTGGTTAGTTAGTTATCTGTTGGT
>NC_068443.1:0-30000 GCF_023373465.1 Oncorhynchus keta
GAGTCTTCTGTGGAAGACTCACGGCTCTCAGCTTTCACCCAGAGTGACTCACAGCAGATGCCCAGAAGACTCACGGCTCGAGACTTGCAAAGACTCTCGGCTCTCAGGGAACTTACCCAGAAAGACTCACAGCTCTGCAGAAAAGACACAGCCCTCTTTACCAGAAGACTCACAGCTCTGAACTAGAAAGACTCACGGCTCTCAGGAACTTACCCAAGCCCTTAGAGCCTTGCAGAAGAGACTCACAGCTCTGAACACACAGAATGACTCACAGCTCTTAGAAGACTGCAGAAAAGATCACAGCTCTTGGGCCTACCCAGAGAATTTGTACTAGTCTTGAAGACTCACAGCTCTGAACCTAGAAGACTCTGGCTCTTGGAAATCTTACCCCAGTGCTGACTTGCTGTCCTGCCAAGGTGCTGGCTCAGGGGGTGTGAATGCTTATGTAAATTAGATATTTCTGTATTTCATTTCAGCTACATTTGCAAAAGTGGCTAAACGTGTTATCACTTAGTGACCTGCTGAATGGATACAAACTTTTAAATCACATTTGTCTGTCTGTAAGCTTTAACAAGTGGAGACAAATGAGTGTGTGTACTGTGTGAATCTGTTCATGTGAACAGAAACTGGAGTTGCATTTTGAGGATTTCATGTTTGGGAAGCGGAAGTTATCAGGATGCTTTAAACAATAATGTTCAGGTAAAAACTCTGGTAGAAGCCATATTTCACAAATAGGTAGCCGCAAGTCTGGAGTTACTTGAGGTTAGGTATCGAATCAGGAAAAACATGGACAGATGTTCCCACCACACCACTCTGTGCTTACCTCAGTGTGTGAAGAGAGTCTCGGAAGTGATATTAACAGCGACGCGCTGATGATGGTAGTCTGAGACTGTCTGAGACTGGGAACCCTTCGCTGCTTTAGACAACGTCCCGGAACCATTCACTGCGCGAACCGGCAGGAACCATTCGCTAGACCAGCATCCCACAGGAACCATTCGCTGCGAACCGGCAAGTTCGCTGCTGCCGGCATCCTAGGAGCGGTTCGCTGCTTTAGACCGGCGTCACGCAAGGGAACAGTTCGCTTTAGACCAGCGTCTAGGAACGGTTCGCAGCAGACCGGCGTCTGGAACATTCGCTGCGACCGGCGTCGCAGAACGGTTCTGGCAGACAGCATCCTGGGAGCAGTTCGCTGCTAGACCAGCGTCCTGGGACGGTTCGCTGCTTTTGAACCGGCGTCTAGGAACAGTTCACTGCTGAACCGGCATCGACGTTCGCCAGGCATCTGAAGACCATTCGCTGCTTTTGAACCGGCATCCCCAGGAACCCGGTTCGCTGCTGAACCGGCATCCCAGGAGCGGTTCGCTGCTTTGAACCGTCACGAACCATTCGCCAGCAGACCAGCTTGGCGCTGCTGAACCCGCTCTGGGACTTCGTTCACTGCTTTGAGACCGGCATCCGCAGGAACCGTTCTGCCCAGACCAGCATCTGGGAACCGTTGCTGCATAGACGGCATCTAGTTCCTGCTTTAGACCGGCATCTAGGAACGCATTCATAGACCAGCGTCTAGGAACCGCTGCTTTAGACCGGCATCTAGAAACCGTTCTCCCCAGGAACAGTTCACTGCTTTTAGACCGGCATCCTGGGGAACAGTTCTGCAGACCGGCATCTGGAGACGGTTCGCTGGCACCCCAGACCGGCGTCGCAGGAACCGTTCTTTGCTGCAGACCGGCGTCTAAGAACGGTTCGCCTTTAGACCGGCGTCACGAACAGTTCGCAGACCGGCATCTAGGAACAGTTCACTGCTTTGAACCGGCATCCTAGGAACGGTTCGCTGCGCAGACCGTCGGAACGTTCGCTGCTGGACGTCCGCAGGCCATTCGCCTTTAGACCGGCGTCTAGGAACGGTTCGCGGCATCCTGAACGGTTCGCCTTTAGACCGGCGTCGGGAACCGTGCAGACCGGCGTCACAGAACAGTTCGCAACAGATCCTGGGAACCGGATGCTGCTTTGAACCGGCATCCTGAACCGGCATCCTGGGGCTGGTTCACTGGCACCCCCAGACCAGCATCCTGGGCAGTTCGCCTTGAACCGGCATCTAGGCTGGATGCACAAATTCGGCATCCTAGGAACTGTTCACTTGCCCAGACCAGCGTCTGAAAGGTGGGTCAGAATGGTGTTGGTCTGGGTCACAGATGCAGGCATGGCAATGCTGCTGTGGCGCAAGCAACAACACAAAGCAAGCAAATGAAACAATCCAGCTACAACACTCTCAGATGCAATCCTATTCATCTTTGGCATGAGCAGGTTCTTTACTCCCATCAAAGAGAGCATGAAGAGCAGGAAAGAGGGAAGGAAGAGAGGGAGAGGAGGAAGGGCAGTAGGAAGGAATGAAAGGAGGAAAGATGAAAGGAAGAGAAGATGAAGAAGGAGGAAGGAAGGAGAGACGAAGGAAGATAGTAGAAGAAAGGAGGAAGACAGGAGAGGCGAGGAGAAGGAGAGGAAGAGAAGGAAGCGAGGAAGAAAGGAAGAAGGAGGAGGAAGTGGAAGGAAGGAGAACAGAAGAGAGAGAACAAGAAAGAAGAAGAAGAACGAAGAGAGGAAAGAAAGAGGAGGAAGGAGAAGTTGAAGAGGAAGGAGGAGACAGAGGGTTGAAGACAGAGAGAGATGAAGAAGGAGCGAAGAAGGAAGGAAGGAGGAGAAGGAGGAAGGGGCTTGAGAGGAGAGGAGAGGAGGAAGGCAGAGAAAGGAAGGGAGAGAGGCAGAAGAAACCGGAAGGAAGGAGAGAAGAAAGGAAGGGAAAGGAAGGAGGAAGGAGAGAGATGAAGGAAGAAAATGAAGAAGAAGGAGAGAAGGCGAGGAAGGGGAAGGAAAGAGAGGAAAGAAGATCAGAAGGAAGAACAGAACGAGAAGAAGAAGGAGAACGAAAGAAGAAAGCAGAAGAAGCGAGAGGCGCAGGCGGCGAAGGCAGAAGAAGAAGGAAGCAGAGAGCGAAGAAGAAAGGAAGACAGAAAACGAAAAGAACAGAGAAGAGAACAGAAGAAACGAGAGAAGGAGGGAGGCGCTGAGCGAGGCGAGAAGGAGCCGGGGCGAAGGAAGAAGGAGCAGGAAGAGAGAGAGGCAGAGGCGGGCAGAGAAGGAGAGGAGACAGGAGAAAGGAGAGGGAGGGAGGAGGGGAAGGAGAGGAGGAGAGGGCAGAGAAGACGAGAGGGGAGAGGAGCGAGGAAGGGCGGAGGCAGGAGGAGGAGCGAGGGAGGAGGCGGGGAAGGAGGGAGGGCAGGAGGAGGGCGGGGAGGAGAGGCGGGAGGAGGAGTGAGAGAGAGGAGGCAGGCAGTGAAGGAAGGCAGGAGAAAGGGCAGAGGAAAGAAGAAGGCGGAGCGCGAGAGAGGAAGGAGACAGGCAGAGAGAAGGAGAAGACAGAAAGAGGAGATGAGGAGGAGGAGGCGGCGAGAGGAGAACTGCAGCGAGGCCCAGGAGAAGGAGGAGAAGACGGCGAGAAGGAAAGGCAGCGAAGCGAGAAGAAAGAACGCAGAAGAAGCGTTTGGGAAGAAGGGGAGAAGGCGAGGGAGAAGAGAGCCGGGAAGAAGCTTGAGAGGAGGAAGGAGAGACGAAGAGAGAGAAAGCATAATGATGGTGTAAGACCCAGGTCAGTCGATGATGCAACAACAACAGCAGCAGCAACGGCCATAAGTACGCTTCCCTCTTCTATCTGTGCGTCCATCTGTTCAGACAGGAGCAAACGGGGAGAGAGAGAAGAAAGAGGGACAAGCTTGTTTTAGCTGAGAAAGAAGAAGAGGCAGGCAGGCTGAACGGCTGAGGAAGAGAGGAAGGAAGAGGAGGAGGAGGAGGAGAGGGGAAAAAGGAGACAAGCTTTGTTTGTTTTGTTCTTGATTCAATGGTGTTTTGTTTATTTTCTAATTGAACAATTTCAATTAATTTTGAACGGCGAACGACATTTTGTTGGGCAGGCAGGAACAAGCAGGCAGACAGACAGGCGAGCAGACCCGGCTGAATGAAAAGACAAACGAGCGATGCGAACGAAGAGACGAACGAACTGTTTAATTTTAATGGCGAACAGACAGGCTGGTGAAACGAACGTGAACGCATTCCAGCTGAAGCAGAGGAGGAAGGCGACAGCTGAAGCTGGTACGCGAGCAGGCTGGGTCGAGACAGACGAACGAACAACAATTGAACAACAACGAACAGACGGAACAGCTGATGCCAGCAGAAAGAAAAGTAGGCTAACGCGAAGCGGTGGTGCAGGGTAAGGCACCCCATCTCGGTCTTTCGGCGTCTGCCCTGGTTTGAATCGGGCTGTATTCCAACGACATTGGAGACAGAATGCACAATTGGCCTTCGGGTTTGGCTTGGTAACCCTGCCCGCGTCAATGAAATAAAAGCTATTATAGAGGTTAATTTTAAGAGTACTTTCATCAGGCACTCCTCAATTTACTGGAGTGTTCTGTTTGCATTCGTTTTAGGTGTTGCTGCATCTTGCGCTGCCTACAGGCTGGGGGGTCACAGTTCGAGCAGCTGCTGCTGCAGCTACGAACAAGAGTCGAGCAGAGAAGTCTGTCGGAAGTGAGCTGCTGCTACAGCTGAATAGACTGGTTCGGGAATCTGTCAGGGGAAGCTGCTGCCACAACAGACGGGCTGGAAGGCTGGACCGAGCAGAATCTGTCAGGTGAGCTGCTGCCCGGCAGCAGACTGGTTTGAGCGGAGAATCTGCCAGCGGGGTGGTTCGGCAGAGTCTGTCGGCTGCTGCCACAGCGCTGAATGGAACAGTTCGGCGGGAGAATCTGTCAGGATGAGCTGCACCACAGCATACAGA
Source organism: Oncorhynchus keta (assembly GCF_023373465.1). Lineage (NCBI taxonomy): Eukaryota > Metazoa > Chordata > Actinopteri > Salmoniformes > Salmonidae > Oncorhynchus > Oncorhynchus keta. The sequence continues at coordinate 4,829 of NC_068443.1, forward strand.
CAGATACCAGTTCGAGCAGAGAATCTGTCAGGTGAGCTGCTGCAGCGCAGGTGAATGAAGTGCCGGACTGACGGAAAATCTGTCGGGGAGTGAGCTGCTGCCGCAGCAGACGAGATGGAAGTCTAGTTGAGCTGAAGAAATCTGCAATCGGTGAGTACTGCCACAGCCACTGAACTGAACTCTGGTTCGGCAGTGACTGCTGCTGCAACAGATGAACTCTAGTTCGGCTTGAAGAATCTGTCAGGCCTTTCTGCAATATACAGACGTTCGAGCAGGAGAATCTGTCGAAATGAAGAGCTGCTGCGGAACTCTAGTTTGAGCAGAAGGAGTCTGTCAGAGTGACCTTGCAACATACGAATGAACTCTGGTTCGAGCGAGAAGTCTGTCGGGAAGGAGCTGCTGCCACAGCATTGAATGGGGAACTGGTTCGGCAGTCTGTCAGGTGAGCCTGAATGAATACGGATTTGAAACGGAAAGTCATCAGATAAATCTTTTACATGGTGAATGAAGTCTAGTTTGAGCAGAAATCCTGTCGGAAGTGGCTTTAGCAAATCTGGTCGAGGTGAGCTGCTGCCACAGCAGGCAGATAGAGTCTGGTCCCGGCGGAGAGCGCCACACAGATGAATGGTTCGAGCGGAGAAATCTGTCCGGGTGAGCTGCTGCCGCGACGCTACAGATGTTCGAGCGGAGTCTGTCGGGGCGAGCTGCTTGCCACAGCGCTGAACAGACTCTAGTTCGGCAGAGAGAATCTGTCGGAAGTGAGCTGCTGCTGCAGCTGGATCTCGAATAGTTCGGAGAATCTGTCGGGTGAGCTGCTGCGCTCGTCTGGTTTGAGCTTGTGATAACGGAGTCTTTGTTAAGGATTGTTTACTGGGCTGTTGCGGGAGGCTCCCACGGAAGGTATTGGTGCTGTTGTCGCATCTCTGATCATCTGACCGGCAATCTTGAGCCTAGGCCGCTTAACCAATAGAGGCTTTCAGTCAGGCTGATACCAATAGGGTCAGCTGAAGTCAGAAGATCGGCGTCACATCGCCAGTGAAAACGGCGGTCTCCGGTAGAGGCCTGGACTCGCGGTGTGTTGAATGGCGGCGTTGTCAAAACAAACCATTCATTCAACCGTAAATATTGCGTCTGAATGTAAGTGGCTGTTGTGCCTCAGCACCTCAGGTTCCCAGAGAGAATTGTCCTGGTCTAAACCAACGGCTGGCGATACTTCTCGTGAAATCCAAGCGCGAGTAAATGTGTTAAAGACGACGACAGGCCGTGGCAATAGTGATCGTTGGCAGCGCATTCAGTGGATAGCTGGCGGCCAGGCAGAGATTCAGAGCGAATCACACCACTGTGCACCCAGCTGGACGTACGCGTGGAGCATGTACTCAAATGATTTGAAACCTGAGCTGGCTTTACCGCCTTCAAGTAACCTGAACTATGCGAGCGGGAGGCAAGAAGACTCCGCTTCCCCCTAATGGCACCGGCGAATTCTCTTCACAACTAACAGTTTTCAGCTTTATTTGTCATTAAACAAAGTACGCCAATCTTAGTCAATGACCAACGCCAACGTGCTAGTTGTGATATTTAGTCTGTGTAACCCATGCTAGTTGTTGATAATCTGGTCATATTGGCAATCATGCTGAATTGAGTGATAATCTGGTCATATTAACGGCCCATGCTTACAGACCCGATGATGGTCATATTAGCAACCCATGCTAGTTGATGATAATCTATGCTAGTTGATAATCCTAGTTATATTGGCATCATGCTTGGTGTTAATCTAGTCATATTGGCATCCCGGCTAGTTGATAATCCTGGTCATATTAACGGCCCATGCTTTAGTGTGTCCTAGTCATATTAGCATCCCATGCTGTATTGATAATCTAGTCATATTGGCGGCCCATGCTAGTTGATAGGCCTGGTCATATTGGCATCCCGTAACTCTAGTCATATTAGCATCCCATGCTGGTTGATAATATTGGCATCCCCATGCTGGTATTGATCATCTGAATAATCAATCTCCATGCTAGTTGATGATATAATCCTAGTCATATTAGCATCCCATGCTGGTGATGTCTAGTCATATTGGCATCTGCTGAATTCATATTAGCATAACGTGCTAGTTGATGATAATCGTCATATTAGCATCCATGCAGATTGATAATCCTAGTCATATTAACAGCCCATGCTGTGATAATCTAGTCTGTGCATCCCATGCTGTTTAGTCATATTGGCATCCCCGTAACTTTGGATGATAATCTAGTAATGGCATCCCCTTTATTGTTGATGTCCTAGTCTGTTAATGTCTATTAGCATCCCCATGCTGGCGATTGTTGATCATCTAGTGCATATTGTATCCCATGCTGAATTGATGATAATCAAATCATATTGGCATCCCATGCTGAACCGATGATAATCCTAGTCTGCAGTAATCCCTAGTCATATTAACTCCCATGCTAGTTCGATTGATAATCTAGTCTGTGCTGGCCCATGCTAGTTGTGGTAATCCTAGTCATATTAACTGCTAGTTGTTGATAATCTAGTCATATTAGCATCCCATGTTGAACATTGATCATCTAGTCATATTAGTATCCCATGCTGGTTGATGATCGTCCTAGTCATAACCAGCATCCCATGCTAGTTGATGATCAAGCCTAGTCATGCAACCCATGCTGTGACTCTAAATATTGGCATCCATGCTGATCATCTAGTCTGTTAATCCCATGCTGAGTTGTGATCATCTAGTCATATTGGCATCCCATGCTAGTTGATGTCCTAGTCATGGCATCCCATGCTGAGTAAACTGGTCATATTAGCATCCCATGCTGGTGTTGTGGCTGAGTGCAACGGCCCAGCCTTTGGACCCGATGATAATCCCAAATTGCTTGGCCCATGCTAGTTGATAATCTAGTCATAACCAGCATCCATGCTAGTTGATGATAATCTAGTCTCCCATGCTAGTGATGATAATCTAGTCATATTATCATGCTGAATGACAATCTAGTCATAATAGCATCCCATGCTGAATATAGCATGTGGAAATCTCTTTCTAAATGTCAAACAGACATCATTCATCTCTGCCACCCCACTAGTACATTCGCTCCTGGGAAGCTTTGCTGACAACACCTGTATGAGAGAAATAACGGTATCAGCATTCTAAGATAAACGTTTTGATCTGTTTATCAGTTTCATGTAACCCAGGTGCCTGGTTGTGTAATTTGGGATCTACTGACACAACTGTCCCGGGATCTGACAGAATAGGCCATTTCTTTCTCACACAGCACAGCTGGCTGACTTAATAAAATAGTCATTTTTGCAGAGGTGGCTGGAGTGACGACTATTGTGTGCTGTTAGATACTGTCTTGTTGACGAGTATTCTGCTGTTGAACCGCTATTCTTGTGGCGCATTGCCGTAAAACCTGATCTGACAATAAAGTATTCATTGCTGACCGTGCCAGCAGTATTGCACCCACTGTTGGCTTGTATTCTGCCGGTAGGAATTACTGTGCTGTTAACAGTATTGTGCTGTTAGTTGCTATTGCTGTTGACAGTATTCTGCTTGTTACTGTCTTGTTGACTTTAGTATTGTGCTAGAGTACTGTCTTGTTGACTGAGTATTCTGTAGGTAATTAACTGTTTGGCTAGTGTTATTGCTGATAGTGTTGTGCTGTTCATTACTGGTTGTTGACTGAGTATTCTGCTTGTTAGATACTGTTCTTGTTGACTAAGTATTCTGCTGTTAGATACTGTCTTGTTGTGTAGTGCGGTGTATTGACTAGTGATTTCTGCTGTTAAGTTACTGATAACTGTTAACTAGTGATGACAACTGATTACTGGTCTTGTTGACTAGTGTTGCTGTTAGATTACTGATCTTGTTAGTGATTTGCTGTTAGACCACTGTGCTGACTAGTGATTCTCCTGTTAGATTACTGTGCCTGACCCGGCCTTTATTAGACCTTATTAACGGTGGCTAGCAATTCTGCTGTTCGTCACTGTGCTGTTGACTAGTATTCTCCTGTTAGTTACTGTCTTGTTGGCTAGTATTGTGCTGTTACGTTACTGTCTTGTTGACTAATGGTGTATTCGTTACTGTGCTGACGGCTAATTTGCTGATGGATGCTGTCTTGTTGACTAGTGTTAGTTACTATTCCTTGACTGAGTATTCTGCTGTTCGTTACTGGACAGTACTCAACATCATCAGGGGCTTTCACTAGGTTAACCAGGCCCACGTGAAGGCTGAGGCACTAGGTTTAACCGGAGCCCTGTGGAGGCGGGAGCGCTAAGGACAACCCGGAAACCACAATGAAGAGGCTGAGGAGCACTTGGGGTAACCAGGCCCTGTGAGGGCAGGGAGCATAGGTTTGGCCCAGGCCTGTGAGAACAGGGCACTGTGAAGTGAGAGACACTAGGTGCCAGAGCCTGTGAAGGCTAGGGAACGGCCCTGTGGTAGGGAGCACTAGATTTAACCAGGCCCTGTGGGCAGGGCACTTTAGGTTCAGAGCCCTGTGGGGCTGGGAGCTGAGTTTAACCCGCAATGGCCCAGGGAGCACTGGGACAACCAGAGCCTGTGGAGGCTGAGAGGCACTGGGACTGCCAGAGCCCTGTGGGGCAGGCGCCTGTGGGCCTTCGCATTGATAACCTCACATATTCTGCCCATTTTTACCCTGTATATAGCCTCCACGTGATGTACCCGTACTCTTCTACATTGACTCTGTACAGTACCCCTGTATAGCCTCCACATTGACTTTCTGTACTATTTTTAATATACGTAAACTCTACCCATTACCCCTAACCTCCACGTACAACATTGCCCCGCAATATATAACCTCACGTACCCCTGTATGCCAGCTGTACCCCCTGTATGGCTCTCCACATTGACTCTGTACTGCATGTACCTAATATATAACCTCTCAACTCTGGCTGCATGGCTGCCTGTATATGGCACCTCTGCACAGGCACTTATGTGCTGCCAGCCTCTGCATTGACTCTGTGCCGAAATCGGCCTGTGCCAGCTCACGTGGCCACGACCCTGGCCACCCAGCACGTACACCTGTATAGCACCGTGACTCTGTACCATCACACCAGCCTCCACATTGACCTGTACCATCACCATATAACCTCGACCTGTGCCTCACCCCTGTCACATTGACTTTGTGCGTGCACCCTGCGCCCCAGCCTCCACATTGACTCTGTATGGCCTCACGGTAATACTGTCACCGTAACGCCCTAATATGCCTCCCGTCATGCCTGTATGCAGCCTCACGTGATCTGTGCATGCCTGTATGCGCCTCCACGTCGACTCTGTACCCAAATGCACCTCAGCCTCCTCAGCACTCCTGACTCTCCCGCTGCCCGCTCAATATGCCCTGTATGCCTGTACTCCACCCGACTCTGCCGTACTCCAGCCTCACGTGACTTCTCATGCCGTAACCCTGTATATAACCTCACATATTTCGGCACTGATTACCCTGTATAAGCCTCACGACGCAGCTGCCCAGAAGCGTGCCTGTATCATAGCCCCTCACGTGATACTGTACCGTAACCCCGCAATATGCTAGCCTCCACGTGACAGCTGCGTAATACCCTGTATATAACACTCCGCATTGACTCTGTACCGTATTGCCCTGGCATATAGCCTCCGCATTGACTATTGCCGTATTACCCACAATATATAACCTCCACGTGACTCTGCCCGTGGCTGCCTGTGCTGCCTCACGTGACTCCTGCCATCAGCCTGCCTGTATGGCTTCCCTTCCCCGTGACCTGTGCCGGCTCAATACCTATGTAGCCTCACATTGACTCTGTACCAAATGCCAACACATTGACTCTGCCGTGTGCACATTGACTCTGTACCCGGTACCCACAATGCATTCTGTACAATCAACCTGTATATAACTCACATTGACTCTGTTCTCACATTCTGTACCGTAATACCCTGTATATAGCCTCCGCATTGACTCTGTAAGTAACGCCTGTATAGCTCACGTACTGTGGCTGCTGTATGCCAACGCTCCATGACTCTGTACCGTCAGCCAACCTTCTCAATATCCACGTGTCTTGGATTCCCCTGTATAACCTCCGCATTGACTCTACCCGTAATACCCACAATATATAACATCACGTGACTTTCTGTGCCGCTCAACTACCTATTATATAGCCTCACATTGATTTTATCTAACCTCCACATTGACTCTGTACCGTAATGCCCAATATCACTCTCGTGACTACTGTGCCGGCCACCACAGCCTCACGTGACTGCAATACAATGGCTACCAACATAGCCTTCCACGTGACTCTATTGCCATGTACCTGTATGCTTTACTCACATTGACTCTGTGCCGTAACACCCTAATATACCCCTCACGTGATACCTTATCTTCTGTCTTCTTCCTCCACCTGACTCTGCCGTAATACCCCTGTATGCCAACTCACGTGACCTGCCGTAATACCCTGTATATAACACCTCCACATTGACTCTGTACCGTAATACCTGTATATCCACGTGAAACTCTGTACACCCTGTAGCCCTCCGCATTGACCTGTATATAACCTCCACGTGTGCCCAATATATCACATTGACTTCTGTGCCTAGCCTCACGTGACTCTGTACCTCAACTACCCACGCATCTTCTGTATTGACTCACAGCCACTAGCCTCACGTGATACTGTACGCTGTCACTGCATCTCAACTCACGTGACTCTGTGCAGTAATACCCTATGCCTCACATTGACTGTACCCGGTACATAGCGCTCTGCCTCCGCATTGACTTTCTGTGCAGCTACCCCTGGCATATAACTCTCCACGTGACTGTGCCGTAACTATCTTGGCTACCGTTATTCTTATTATTGTACTGTTTATTATTACTTTTATTTTTAGTCTACTTATTAAATCTTTTCTTGTTCTTGAACTTTCGTTCGGGAGCCTGTAGTTTCGACGATCTACGCTGTTGTATTAGACATGCGCGAATTTGATGGCACTTAACCAAGTGCACTTTACTTTGAACCAGAATATTCCCCATGGTGCGCTGCCTGAACCGGCCAACCCTATTCCGCGCCGGTGCGCGGCTGAACCAGGCTATGCCCTGTTCACCTATATGAATGCGCTACTTTTAGACCGAGTGAACTATTAAATAGTGCTTTGCACTGAACCGAGCCCTATGAGCTGAGAAACCGCTAATCCCTACGGTCTGATGGCAGCAGAGCCAAAAGCGACAACGTGTAAATAAATGATGATAACCCCTCGGCATCGGCTTCAATTCAGTACCTTTCATTCCCATCAGCTTCAATTATAGATATGAGGCAACTCTGCTATATTTACAAAAATAAGGGGCAAAGAGCTACACATTTCATAGCGGCATCAGAAATAAAGACGTCAACCATCTCAAAAGAACACATCCGTCTGCTAATAACCAATAATAATAATAATATAATACTTTTGGCAGGCGGCATCGGCATTCTGCCGTATGATGTCGAACACTTACTCCTGGCATAAAGTAACTCTACCAACTGAGCTACAGAAGGGCGATCTGAAAAGAGCCATTTGCTTTCCCGTATTTGACAACCCTTCATTTATCCTCAATTTCATCTCATTCTTCCTCTTTAAATTCTAGTATGCAACGTAAAATGTAAAAATAATAGCTACAACAAGGCATGGGATTGTGTCTTCGGTATTAAACAGCTCCCATCACTGCAATCTTCGGTTGTGTTTTAATACAAAACTATTCGATTCCATACAGTAAATACAGAATAAACACCAGCAGTAATCAGTAGTCAGAAGTACTGTTTATGTCAGGATAGTAACACCGGCGGTCATCGGAAATGCTGTTCATGTCGAGATAACACCAGCAGTAATCAGTAATCGGAGTACTGTTTATGTCCAGGATATTAACACCAGCGTATCGGCAATCAGGAAATTATGTTATGTCCCAGGATATTAACGCCAGCAGTAATCGGAGTATGATGTCCAGAATAACCAGCAATCGGTACTGTTTGTCCAGGATAATTAACACCAGCGGCAATCAGTAATCAGAGTACTGTTCATGCTGTCCAGGATAATGCACACGGCAGTAATCGGTAATCAGAGTACTGTTTATGTCAGGACAATTAACACCAGCGGTAATCGGTGATCAGAGGTACTGTTGTCTCAGGATCAATCAACGCCAGCGGCGTAATCAGAGTACTGTTCATGTCCAGGATAATCCAACACCGGCGGTAATCAGTAGTCATTCACTGTTTATGTCCAGGATAGTTACCAGCGGCATGTCACGTGATCAAAGTACTGTTTTATGTCCAGGATGATCAGCACCAGCAGTAATCAGAAGTACTGATCTATGTCCAGGATGGTTAACACCAGCGATAATCAGTAATCAGAGAATGCTGTTTATGTCCAGGATAATTAACACCGGCAGCTATGTCCAGGATATTGGCACCGGCGTGATCAGAGTACTGTTTATGTCAGGATAATTAACGCCAGCAGTAATCAGAAGTACTCCGTTCATGTCCAGGATAATTAACACCGGCAGATGACTCATTGATCAGAAGCACTGTTTATGTCCAGGATAATTGGCACCCCAGCAGTAGTCGAGAGTACTGTTCATGTCCAGGATAATTGGCACCCGGCAGTAATCAGCAATCAGAGCGCTGTTTATGTCCAGGATAATTAACACCGGCAGTAGTCAGTAATCAGGTACTGTTCATGCAATCCAGCGCCAGCGTAATCGTAATCACTGACATGTCGGGTAATCAGTGATCAGAGTGCTGTTTATGTCCAGGATAACATCCGAAATGCTGTTATGTCCAGGATAACAAACACCAGCAGTAATCGGCGATCAGTACTGTTCATGCTCCAGGAGAATTGGCACCAGCAGTAATCGGAAGTACTGTTAATGTCAGGATAATTAACACCGGCAGTAATCGGCAATCAGGTACTGTTATCCAGGATAATTAACACCGGCAGTGATCAGGTACTGTTTATGTCCAGGATGACTAACACCGGCAGTCAGTCAGTCAGAGTACTGTTCTGCATGTATCCAGAAAGGCACGGCAATGTGTCTTTGTGCAGGTCAGTGTTGTAACCGCATTCTCTCCAACACAGTTCCAGAGATTTAAGCCACAAACCATCTGCTCTTCAAGCAGTAACAAAATGGATGTACCACACCACAGACCAAGCCCCGTTCGATGATGTTGATAACCATAGAAATAGAATGACTAGAAAGGCGATTACCGCTAAAAGAGTGCGTCATTCATTCCCTGTGTCACGTCATAGCATGTCTTCTGGCTGATCCCAGAAGATTGGGTACCTCGCCAACGCCGCGTCCCAATTGTCTGTCCTTTATCACGGAAGTGTTCGCGCAGTTACGCACGTTTATGCGTTTAAAATGATCGGATGGATGAAAGCCTGCGGCTTTAAGATTATTCGCCATGAGTCCTGCTGCCAGGTACTGCTTTCAAATCTAGGAAGCCAGGGAACTGGGTGCCAAACCGCACAAGGAGCATGAAATGGGTCAGAGGTCGAGCTTCAAAGGTCGGGGTTAGAAGATGTGCTTAAGGTGCTTGGCGCCGTACGTCTTGAGGCCAGGAGGATGAGAGTCCACAACCCAGGATGAAACCGTCTGGAGAGTGTCCAGTCCCTCTGCTTCGGTTTTCTACAGGGCCGCGAACGTGCAGTACAGAGGCGCCTCGGTACAGAAATACATCAACATGTAGATGTCGTACAATATAGAAAACAGGTGAAAAAAACAAACATACTTCCCTAATTGTAGCGACTGTCAATAAGTAGTTACCATATCCCTATTGGAGGAGCTCACTTGTGCAGCACAAGTTGAAGCAGCGTGTGTTTACAGTGCGAGGTGGGACCCTTCCCCTTTGCCTCTAGAAATATTCCTGGATTCTTTGTGGCATGGAAATCTTGTTCGAGGATTGGTATCGAGGGACCTAGCGATGTGCCAGGAAGGCATTCCCACGTGCACCCCACCAGCCTGTGCCTGTTGACCCCAGGCAGAACGAGGACATAGAGTCATCCTCCTGATGCCGTGATCCTGACTCTGCCATCAGCATGACCCGGCAGGAACCGAGGATTTCACTGAACCAGGCCATGTTTTTCCACTCCTGAATTGTCCAGGGTTGGTGATGGCGGTGCCTCACTGGAGCCGGAGTCTTCTCGTTATGACTGGAGTGGAACCCGGTGTAGTCGTACTGCTGTCTTTTCCCTTATCCATGACGAGGATCAGAAGTGCTGACCCGGAGAAGCTGTTCTGCACACCGCGGCTGTGCTGCGCCGTTGTTCTCCTGTTTGGCCAGCCTGTACAGCCTGAGCCCATTCTCGCTTCAGCCTCTGCGTCAACAGCAGATGTTTTCGCCCACAAGCCTGCCGCTGACTGGAGGCCTTGTTTGTTTGTAACTATGGGACAATGAGTGGGGCGGTGTCACACTTCCTAGGAAGGAACGTCCAGAATGCACAAGGGAAAGAGAGGCTATTTATGGAGCCTAATGGCTGGTCTGATATACCACTGCCACCTCACGATTGGGCAGTGGGTGATGCGTGGCGAGTGGGCAGAGATCCCGCAGTGTCTCACCTGGAGTCATAATCTCGGCCACTGGTAGCCGGTCCACATATGACTGGCTGCTCTGTCTTCAGCTCACCTACCTGGTCTGATAAGACAAGGCACACAACATTATGCATACGACCAAAACACACATTCGTCTGACCGACACACATTGATCTGACAAAACTACACATTAGATGAGACAAGACACACATTAGATAAGGCAAACACACACAACGTGGGTACGACCAAAACACAGCGACACTAGATAAGACCAAGGCACACAACATTAGACTGCGACCAAAACACACACACATTAGATACGACAAGACACACATTAGATACGACAAAACACACATTAGACAAGACAAAGCACACATTACGATAAGACAATAGCACACGTTAGCTAAGACAAAACACACAACATTGAATGAGACAAGCACACAACATTAGATGAGACAAATAGCACTGGCATTGGATAAGACAAAACACACAGCGCTAGATAGGACAAAACACACGGCGCTAGATAAGACAGAACACGCAACATTAGATATGGGCAAAAACACACGACGTTAGATAAGACAAAACACACAACGTTAGATAAGACAAAACACACAACGTTGGATGAACAAAACACAACGTGAGTTGGGACAAAACACACACAACATTAGATACGACCAAACACGCATTAGTTGAGACAAAACACACTGGCATTGTGAAATGCGACCAAAACACACATTAGACAAAGACAAAACACACAGCATTAGACAAGACAAAACACACAACATTAGATAAGACCAAGCACACAGCAGATAAGACAAAACACACAGCGACCAGATGCGACCAAGACACACACATTAGATGAGACAAGGCACACGGCATTAAGATGACGACAAACACACACTAGATAAGACAAAACACACGCGGTAGATACGAACAAGACACACATTGAGATGAGACAAAACACACAACATTAGATAAGACAAAGCACACAACGACCAGGCCGACAAAACACACGGCGATTAGACACGGCCAAAACACACAACGTTAGATACGGCCAAAACACAGCATTGAAATACGACCAAAACTTACACTGGCATTAGATGCGGCCAAAACACACGGCGTGGAGATGCGACGAAACGCGCGACATTAGATGCGGCCAAAACGCACAGCATTAGGTAAGACAAACACACAAGCATTAGATAAGACAAACACACTGGCGACCAGACAAGACAAGACACACAACGTTAGACAAGACAAACACACAACGTTAGACTACGCACACACACACAGACACAGACAGTGAGAGGGCCCGGAGAGTCTGAGTACCACAACGCTATAAAGAGCCTGTTTGGGTGGGTTACCAGCAGGTGGCTGGTTGGCACAGTTTCTAGCTCCAGCAGTGCAATACCTGGCTAAATATACCGCAGCTAAGGGCTGTTCTTAGCAACGGCGCAGCTGTAGTGCCTGGCCCGGCCCAGCGTAGTATATTGACCGCGCCTACAGACCACAAAGAGTGCCTTCTTGCTATTATAAACTGGTTACCAACATAATGAAGTATACAAAAATAAATCTCGATTGTCAATACCCGCGTGTTATACAGGAATACCGAATATATACGCTGTCGGCTCAACTCTAGCGAGTCAGGTACTCGAGAACCACCCGGTTCATAAAGAAGTATAACATTCTATTGGCGTTGCAATAATTTTTGACAATAATTTCAATTGAAAAAACTGTAAAAGTGTCTCTGACTATTACTGTGGCTCCTTCAAATCAGTCCAGTCAATTTTAAAAATGATCTTGGCAGCTTCTTTTCACAACCTTTGGTTGTAGAAGGGGTACAGTCGGTCTTCCTGTAGCATTTGATGTGTGAAGTGACTCAACAATAACAGAAATCGCCTGCGCTCCACCGCCGGAATGCCCTGGGAGCGAGCTGTCGGGGTGATGGTTTCCATGGTGATCTCTCACTTTGCGGACGCTGCCAAAGGGCAGTCCTCTCTGTGATGAGGGCGTTTCCGGTCGCCGGAAAAGGTCTTGTACGGTGGCCCCAGGAGTGGACCACACACTGACTCATAGGACAGACCTTAAACTGGCACAGACACAGAACTCTTTATCAAGCCCAACTCTAGGAGGTTAGCAAGCAGGGTTCTCCAGCCTTGAGTCCCCTCCCCCTCAAACCACGGTCCCTCCCCCCTCCAAACACGGTCCCTTCCCCCTCAGGCCATGGTCTCCATCCGCCCGCCAAACACGGTCCCTTCCCCCTCAGGCTCACGGTCCCGTCCCGCCCATAACCTGACCCTTCTGGCCCAGGGAGACTGCCATTGTTGATTGTTAATACCTAAGAAATCTAGAACAAAGAGACAGGGCAGCTTCGCAAAACAACAAGATTGGTGGAAATAATATATGCATTAGTGGGAGGTGTTATCCATCAGGAATGTCTGGCACAGACACAATGGATTGCAAAGGGGTTTGTGATGGTAATGCCCCCATTGTGGCTTGGGTTGTGGAGGGAGTAGTAGATGACGCTAGGGAGCAGGAGGGGTAGTAGAGCCCCTGGGGCAGGAGGGGGCAGTAGATCCCTATAGGGAGGGCAGGATGGGGCAGTAGGGCCTAGGGGGAGGAGGGGACAGGCAGGAACCCTACTGGGGGAGCAGGAGGGCAGTGACACCTAGGCACCAGGATGGGGCAGTAGAACCCTAGGGGAGGAGGGGGCAGTAAGGAGCCCCCTAGGGAAGGGAGCAGGAGGGCGGTGAGGCCCCCTGGGGACCAGGAGGGCAGTAGAACCCAGGGGACGGGAGGGGGACAGTCAGGGCCCTAGAGGAGCAGAGGAGGCAGTGGGAGCCCCAGGGAGCAGGAGGGGCAGTGGGGCCCCAGGTGGCGGGAGGGGATGGTAGAACCCTAGAGAGGAGCAGGGAGGGGGCAGTGAGGCCCCGGGGGACACAGAGGCAGGAGGCGGGGGAGGAAGTGGGGCTAGAGAGGCTGGGATGAGTGGGGCCCCGGGTGGAGGGAGGATAGAACCGGAGACAGAGGCTGGGGGTGGAATCCCCTAAGGAACTATCTAAGGGAGCGGGAGGAGACAGTGGAGACGTCGGGGAGGGAGGGAACGGTCCCAGTGGGGGTGGGAGGGCGACCCGTGAGGCCACAGGCAGGAGAGGCATTGAGAACGTAAACCCCTAAACGATGAACGGAGGAGAACGTGGGGCCCACAGGGAGCGGGAGTGGCGGGGAGGAGACGTGCTAGAGGAGGAGGGGTGGTAATGGGTCTGGGCGCGTCGCAAATGGAACCTATTTCAAACAATGCACTATGACGGGAGCCGGGTGAACGCCCCGTCTCTCCCATCAGGCTCTCAGATGAAAGGAGGAAAGAGCAGAGCCAAAGCACTAATTCTCCCGTCCCAGTGATAGAGAACATGCAACATGAAAAGGGTCTATAACATCTTCAGATCTGTTTTGGGGTCAAAGCTTGAGGAGCTCCTCCAGCACCTCGGATTCCAGTGAGCCGCCTGCAGGGAGGCGAAACTTTGCTTGGCAGGGCGGGAACAGGGGCGGTATGCAAGGGATAGATGCGTTAGAAGGAGGGGTAGGAGATGAGGAAATGTTGGACGGGCAAGGAGACATGGCTAGGTCGAATGAGTCCCCTGACAGCCAAGTGATGATTAAGGCTCAGCCATGTGCTCCTTGTCAATAACAACATTAAAGACATATTATAGAAGCTGTGAGGAGGAGGGTTTATTCTCCATGTCATGAACCGTTTTCCAGAACTTCTTGGGGTGAGACCCACAGAGAGAGAACTGCTCCTTAAAGTAACTACCTTTGACCTTCCGGATAGCCTGAGTGGACTTATTTCTCATTTGCCTGAACGAGGCTGAGCCTTTCACCAAATGCAGTTCTTGAGGTGGAGTAACTCTGCAAGATCACAGTCGAACCAGGGGCTGAACCTGTTTTTAATTATCTTTTTTTTTTAAATGTGGGCGTGTTTGTTAACAATACCACTGAAAATATAAAAAAAGAAGGTCCAAGTGTCTTCGACAGAGGGAATCAAGCTGATTCTATACCATTTTACAGAGGCCGGGTCATGAAGGAAGGCTTGCTCATTAAAGTTTTTTAGCAAGTGTCTATGACAAATCAGGACAGGTCGTCCCACTGAGCAGCCATTACGACCGCAGCTGCTTTCCAATCTTTGGGAATCTCAGACGACACGAAAGAGAGGTTGAACAGGTTAGTAATAGGGGTGGCAACAATTTCGGCAGATAATTTTAGAAAGAAAGGGTCCAGATTGTCTAGCCCGGCTGATTTGTAGGGGTCCAGATTTTGCAGCTCTTTCAGAACATCAGCTGTCTGGATTTGGGAGAAGGAGAAATGGGGAAGGTTTGGGCGAGTTGCTGTGGGGAGCGCAGGGCTGTTGACCGGGGTAGGGGTAGCCAGGTGGAAAGCATGGCCAGCCGTAGAAACATGCTTATTGAAATTCTCAATTATGGTGGATTTATCAGTGGTGACAGTGTTTCCTATCTTCAGTGCAGTGGGCAGCTGGGAGGAGGTGTTCTTATTCTCCATGGACTTTACAGTGTCCCAGAGAGGTAGAGGCCTAAGAGAGGTAGAGGCCTAAGAGAGGTGGAGGCCTAAGGGAGGTAGAGGCCTAAGGGAGGTAGAGGCCTAAGGGAGGTAGAGGCCTAAGGGAGGTAGAGAGCATGCGAGAGACTTACCAGATCATTCATGTTAGCGGTGCTAGCAGGGTGAATATCCTCCAGAAACTCCAACAGGTAGAATGTATACCTGTCCATTAGATGGACCCCGATAGCCAGGTCTGGCTGGTGCTGGAAGAACAATACATGGTGTTTCATACATAGGAACTCTTATCAAATCTAACGTAATTGAGAAAGCCCTTTTTACATCAGCAGATTATACAGAAACCCAGCCTAAAACCCCAAACAGCAAGCAGCGCAGGTGTAGAAGCACGGTGGCTAGGAAAAACTCCCTAGAAAGGCCAAAAACTAGGAAGAAACCTAGAGAGGAACCAGGCTCTGAGGGGTGGCCAGTCCTCTTCTGGGTGTACTGGTTAGACCAGAGGTACCAGGCTATGAGGGGTGGCCAGTCCTCTTCTGGCTGTGCCAGGTAGAGAGGAACCAGGCTCTGAGGGGTGGCCAGTCCTCTTCTGACTGTGCCGGGTGGAGATTATAACAGAGTACATGGCCATTAAGGCCAGATCGTTCTTCAAGATGTCCAAACGTTCCATGATAATCACAGTGGTTTTATGGAGGGAGGATTGTTTTCACACTTTACTTTACAGAGGACAACACGGAGCTACTACCATGTCGACAACACCTTAGAGGACAACACGGAGCTACTACCATGTCGACAACACACACGGAGCTACTACCATGTCGACGCCACCTTAGAGGACAACACGGAGCTACTACCATGTCGACAACACGGGCTACTAACATGTCGACAACACAGGAGCTACTAACATGTACCATGTCGACACACACGGAGCTACTACCATGACGACAACACGGAGAGCTACTACCATGACGACAACACGGAGCTACTACCATGGACAACACGGAGCTACTACCATGTCAACAACACGGAGCTACTACCATGTCAACAACATCTTAGAGGACAACACGGAGCTACTACCATGTCAACAACATCTTAGAGGACAACACGGAGCTACTACCATGTCAACCAATGTCGAGAGGACAACACGGAGCTACTACCATGTCGACAACACGAGGCTACTATCATGTCGACAACACCATAGAGGACAACACGGAGCTACTACCATGTCAACACCATAGAGGACAACACGGAGCTACTACCATGTCGACAACACCATAGAGGACAACACGGAGCTACTACCATGTCGACAACACGGAGCTACTAACATGTCGACACCATAGACAACACGGACAACACGGAGCTACTACCATGTCGACAACTACCATGACAACACGAGCAATGGACAACACCATCGAGGACAACACGAGCTACTACCATGTCGACAACACGGGCTACTAACATGTCGACAACACCTACTACCATGTCGGACAACACGGAGCTACTACCATGTCAACAACACGGAGCTACTACCATGTCGACATCACGGACGGAGCTACTACCATGTCGACAACACGGAGCTACTACCATGTCGACAACACGGAGCTACTACCATGTCACCATCGACAACACGGAGCTACTACCATGTCAACAACAGGAGCTACTATCATGTCAACTACTAACACAGAGGACAACACGGAGCTACTACCATGTCGACAACAGGAGCTACTACCATGTCGACAACACGGAGGACAACACGGAGCTACCATGTCAACAACACGGCTACTACCATGCTACTACCATGCCGACAACACGGAGCTACTACCATGTCGACAACACGGAGCTACTACCATGTCGACAACACGGAGCTACTATAATGTCAACAACACGGAGCTACTACCATGTCAACAACACGGAGCTACTATCATGTCAACAACACAGAGGACAACACGGAGCTACTACCATGTCAACAACACCATAGAGGACAACACGGAGCTACTACCATGTCGACAACACCATAGAGGACAACACGGAGCTACTACCATGTCGACAACACCATCGAGGACAACACGGAGCTACTACCATGTCGACAACACCATAGAGGACAACATGGAGCTACTACCATGTCGACAACACCATCGAGGACAACACGGAGCTACTACCATGTCAACACCACCATAGAGGACAACACGGAGGTACTACCATGTCGACAACACCATAGAGGATAACACGGAGCTACTACCATGTCAACACCATAGAGGACAACATGGAGCTACTACCATGTCAACACCATAGAGGACAACATGGAGCTACTACCATGTCAACACCATAGAGGACAACATGGAGCTACTACCATGTCAACACCATAGAGGACAACATGGAGCTACTACCATGTCAACACCATAGAGGACAACACGGAGCTACTACCATGTCAACACCATAGAGGACAACATGGAGCTACTACCATGTCAACACCATAGAGGACAACACGGAGCTACTACCATGTCAACACCATAGAGGACAACAAGGAGCTACTACCATGTCAACACCATAGAGGACAACACGGAGCTACTACCATGTCAACACCATAGAGGACAACATGGAGCTACTACCATGTCAACAACACCATAGATACTACCATGTCGACAACACGGAGCTACTACCATGTCAACACCTACTAGAGGACAACATGGAGCTACTACCATGTCAACAACACGGAGCTACTACCATGTCGACAACATGGAGCTACTACCATGTCAACACCATAGAGGACAACATGGAGCTACTACCATGTCGAACAACACATAGAGGACAACACGGAGCTACTACCATGTCAACAACCATAGAGGACAACACGGAGCTACTACCATGTCAACAACATGGAGCTACTACCATGTCAACACCACAACACGGAGCTACTACCATGTCAACAACACAGGACAACAAGGAGCTACTACCATGTCAACAACACCATAGAGGACAACACGGAGCTACTATGTGTCAACACCATAGAGGGACAACATGGAGCTACTACCATGTCACACCATAGAGGATAACACCACCATAGAGGATAACATGGGAGCTACTACCATGTCACAACACCATAGAGGATAACATGGAGCTACTACCATGTCGACAACACCATAGAGGACAACATGGAGCTACTACCATGTCAAACACCATAGAGGACAACATGGAGCTACTACCATGTCAACACACCATAGAGGACAACATGGAGCTACTACCATGTCACCTTAGATAGAGGACAACACGGAGCTACTACCATGTCGACAACACCATAGAGGACAACATGGAGCTACTACCATGTCACACCACCCAGAGGACAACATGGAGCTACTACCATGTCAACACCACGGAGCTACTACCATGTCAACACCATAGAGGACAACATGGAGCTACTACCATGTCAACACCATAGAGGACAACATGGAGCTACTACCATGTCAACACCATAGAGGACAACATGGAGCTACACAACCATATCAACAACACCTTCGAGATCAACACAGAGCTACAACCACATCAACACCATCTTACTTCTTACTTCTTGACTGGAGGCCAGGTGTGTGTGTTCTGGTTACTTACCGACAGGGAGTCCTCTCCTACTTGACTGGAGGCCAGGGCCATGAGGTTAGGAGAGTAAAATCTCTCATACATGGAGGCTCCCTGACACGTATCAATGATGAACAGCAGCTCATTGTACCTGAGAACACAGACAGACACAGACACGTATAATATATTTAAAAAATAAATTGTCTCTATACTCTATAAACAAAAATGAAATGTCTTATGATGCGACAAAGCTTAGTATTTGGTCCCATAATTCCTAGCAGACGCTGATGACATCCAGCTTGTGACGCTACAAACTTGTTGGATGCATTTGCTGTGTGTTTTGGTTGTGTTTCAGATTATTTTGTGCCCAATAGAAATTAAATGGTTAATAATATATTGTATAATTTGAGTCACTTTTATTGTAAATAAGAATAAAATATGTTTCTGACCACTACATTAATGTGGATGCTACCATGATTACGGATAGTCCTGAAGGAATCGTGAATAATGAATAAGAATGTTACAGAGGCATAAATATCAAACCCCCAAGACATGCTAACTTCCCCTGTTATTGTAATGGTGAGAGGTTAGCATGTCTTGGGGATACGATATAAAATGCTAACTTCCCCTGCTATTGTAATGGTGAGAGGTTAGCATGTCTTGGGGATACGATATAAAATGCTAACTTCCCCTGTTATTGTAATGGTGAGAGGTTAGCATGTCTTGGGGATACGATATAAAATGCTAACTTCCCCTGTTATTGTAATGGTGAGAGGTTAGCATGTCTTGAGGGTACGATATAAAATGCTAACTTCCCCTGTTATTGTAATGGTGAGAGGTTAGCATGTCTTGGGGGTACGATATAAAATGCTAACTTCCCCTGTTATTGTAATGGTGAGAGGTTAGCATGTCTTGGGGATACGATATAAAATGCTAACTTCCCCTGTTATTGTAATGGTGAGAGGTTAGCATCTCTTGGGGATACGATATAAAATGCTAACTTCCACTGTTATTGTAATGGTGAGAGGTTAGCATGTTTTGGGGGTATGATATAAAATGCTAACCTCCACTGTTATTGTAATGAGAGGTTAGCATGTCTTGGGGGTACGATATAAAATGCTAACTTCCCCTGTTATTGTAATGGTGAGAGGTTAGCGTAACTTCTTCTGTTATTGTAATGCTGAGAGGTTAGCATGTCTTAGTTAGCATACACTTTTCAAGATTCATTCATGATTATCCATAATTAGTATTTAGCTTCACTGTCCAAATAAATACAGTGCATTTGTAAAGTATTCATACCCTTTGACTTCCTCATTTTGTTACATTAAAAGCCTTACACCCTGACTATACCACTCGCGTCACCTGAGGTGGAGAAGTCAGTTCTATCAGTGACGCAGATCGCGAAGCAAGTTCTGCCTCTCCCATCTCCTCATGGGTTTATAGGAGCAGATACCCACGTTCCATCTCCTCATAGGTTTATAGGAGCAGATACCCACATTCCATCTCCTCATAGGTTTATAGGAGCAGATACCCACGTTCCATCTCCTCATAGGTTTATAGGAGCAGATACCCACGTTCCATCTCCTAATTGGTTATACCCACATGGCTGATTGAAAGACTAACTGCGTTGTCGGTCGTCGTGGTAATACTATGAAAGTTTAGTAGCCAATCACCATATAAGTTCAAAGATGAAAAATCCTGGAAGGAGGAGAGATGACTAGAAACGATTCGGTTGGCCGTTTTACGTGTGGATTAATTGTCGGGAGTAGAGGACCTTGTGCATTTCAGGTAAAAATAACAACTCAATGTTTATATCCCAGGACAAATTAGCGATCAACAGCAAGCTAACTAAATAGGACAAATTAGCTAGCCATAAATGTTTAATGCTTCTCGACCTGTCCCCAAATGAATGTAATTGGTTCAGAGTTTGTTTTGATATTTTAACCTGGATGTCGTGATCGCGTTTGTTGTCGGGGGACAAAATACATGCCAGTTTGGATTCTGTGTTATTCTAAAAAAAATGTATGTATCCTCATGAAATCTACACACAATACCCCATAATGACACAACAGTTTTTTTTTTAAATTTGCAAATGCATAATTCTAAAAAAAAAAAACATAAGTAATTCAGACCCTTTACTCAGTATTTTGTTCAAGCACCTTTAGTAATTACAGCCTTGAGTCTTCTTGGGGATGACGCTACAAGCTTGGCACACCTGTATTTGGGGAGTTTCTCCCATTCTTCTCTGCAGATCTTCTCAAGCTCTGTCAGGTTGTATGGGGAGGGTTTCTGCACAGCTATTATTATTTTTTTTAATACATTTTTTTAAACTCCTTTTCTCCCCAATTTCGTATTATCCAATTGTTAGTAGTTACTATCTTGTCTCATCGCTACAACTCCCGTACGGGCTCGGGAGAGACAAAGGTTGAAAGCCATGCGTCCTCCGATACACAACCCAACCAAGCCGCACAGCTTCTTAACACAGCGCGCCTCCAACCCGGAAGCCAGCCGCACCAATGTGTCGGAGGAAACACCTGGCACCTGGCTACCTTGGTTAGTGCGCACTGTTGGAAGGTGAACCTTCTGAGGTCTGAGGTCCTGAGCAGGTTTTCGTCAAGTATCTCTCTGTACTTTGCTCCAATCATCTTTCCCTCGATCCTGACTAGTCTCCCAGTCCCTACCACTGAAAAATATCCCCACAGCATGATACTGCCACCACCATGCTTCACCGTAGGGATGGTGCCAGTATTCCTCCAGATGTGACGCTTGGCATTCAGGCCAAAGAGTTCAATCTTGGTTTCATTAGACCAGAGAATCTTGTTTCTCATGGTCTGAGAGTCCTTTAGGTGCCTTTTGGCAAACTCCAAGCGGGCTGTCATGTGCCTTTTACTGAAGAGTGGCTTCAGTCTGTCCACTCTACCATAAAGGTCTGATTGGTGGAGGGCTGCAGTGATGGTTGTCCTTCTGGAAGGTTCTCGCACCTCCACAGAGGAACTCTGGAGCTCTGTCAGAGTGACCATTGGGTTCTTTGTCACCTCCCTGACCAAGGCCCTTCTCCCCCGATTGCTCAGCTTGGCCAGCTCTAAGAAGAGTCTTGGTGGTTCCAAACTTCTTCCATTTAAGAATGATGGAGACCACTGTGTTCTTGGGGACCTTAAACGTTGCAGACATTTGTTGGTACCCTTCCCCAGATCTGTGCCTCGACACAATCCTGTCTCGGAGGTCTACGGACAATTCCTTCGGCCTCACGACTTGGTTTTTGCTCTGACATGCACCTGTCAACTGTGGTACCTTACATAGACAGGTGTGAGCCTTTCCAAATCATGTCCAAACAATTGAATTTACCACAGCTGGACTCCAATCAAGTTGTAGAAACATCTCAAGGATGATCAATGGAAACTGTTGAGTCTCACAGCAAAGGGTCTGAATACTTATGTAAATAAGGTATTTGTTCTTAATATATTTGCAAACATGTCTAAAAACCTTTTTTCTCTGTCATTATGGGGTATTGTGATGTCATTATGGGGTATTGTGATGTCATGGGGGTATTGTGATGTCATCGTGGGGTATTGTGATGTCATGTCATTGTGATGTCATCGTGGGGTATTGTGATGTCATCGTGGGGTATTGTGATGTCATCATTGTGATGTCATCGTGGGGTATTGTGATGTCATCGTGGGGTATTGTGATGTCATCGTGGGGTATTGTGATGTCATCGTGGGGTTGTGATGTCATCATGGGGTATTGTGATGTCATCATGGGGGTATTGTGATGTCATCATGGGGTGATTCATCATGGGTATTGATGTCATCATGGGGGTAGATTGATACATGTTTAATCAATTTTAGAATAAGGATGTAACGTAACAAAACGTGGAAAAAGTCATAATAGTTTAAAACGTTTACAAGAAGGAGGATTTCCAATAATCCCGTTAACATGGACACATCTGAAATCAGGCTACACGATGGAACTTAAAGAAAATGTAGAAAATCACCAATCAACATCCTACCACATTGACCCTGTTGTTTTTGAGAAGCCTATTGGATTCTGAGTTTAGACTCACGTTTGTGAAAACTATTTCCAAGATGAATATTTTCAGTTTTTTTCCAAACTCACTTCAGTCAGGCATAAGAGGGATTTTAGGTGGCTATCCGCAGATCAAACACACCGCTGGAATGCCGAGTAAGGTGTCGACATGTCCTAATGCAGGTGTCGACATGCCTAATGCAGGTGTCGACATGTCCTAATGAAGGTGTCGACATGTCCCTAATGCAGGTGTCGACATGTCCTAATGCAGGTGTCGACATGCCTAATGAAGGTGTCGACATGTCCTAATGCAGGTGTCGACATGTCCTAATGCAGGTGTCGACATGTCCTAATGCAGGTGTCGACATGTCCTAATGCAGGTGTCGACATGTCCTAATGCAGGTGTCGACATGTCCTAATGCAGGTGTCGACATGCCCTAATGCAGGTGTCGACATGCCCTAATGCAGGTGTCGACATGTCCTAATGCAGGTGTCGACATGTCCTAATGCAGGTGTCGACATGCCCTAATGCAGGTGTCGACATGCCCTAATGCAGGTGTCGACATGTCCCTAATGCAGGTGTCGACATGTCCTAATGAAGGTGTCGACATGTCCTAATGAAGGTGTCGACATGTCCTAATGAAGGTGTCGACATGTCCTAATGCAGGTGTCGACATGTCCTAATGCAGGTGTCGACATGTCCTAATGCAGGTGTCGACATGTCCTAATGCAGGTGTCGACATGTCCTAATGAAGGTGTCGACATGTCCTAATGAAGGTGTCGACATGTCCTAATGCAGGTGTCGACATGTCCTAATGCAGGTGTCGACATGTCCTAATGAAGGTGTCGACATGTCCCTAATGAAGGTGTCGACATGCCCTAATGAAGGTGTCGACATGCCCTAATGCAGGTGTCGACATGCCCTAATGCAGGTGTCGACATGCCCTAATGCAGGTGTCGACATGCCCTAATGCAGGTGTCGACATGCCTAATGCAGGTGTCGACATGCCCTAATGCAGGTGTCGACATGTCCTAATGCAGGTGTCGACATGTCCTAATGCAGGTGTCGACATGCCTAATGCAGGTGTCGACATGCCCTAATGCAGGTGTCGACATGTCCTAATGCAGGTGTCGACATGCCCTAATGCAGGTGTCGACATGCCCTAATGCAGGTGTCGACATGCCCTAATGCAGGTGTCGACATGCCCTAATGCAGGTGTCGACATGCCCTAATGAAGGTGTCGACATGCCCTAATGAAGGTGTCGACATGCCTAATGCAGGTGTCGACATGTCCTAATGAAGGTGTCGACATGCCCTAATGCAGGTGTCGACATGCCCTAATGCAGGTGTCGACATGCCTAATGGGTGTCGACATGCCCTAATGCAGGTGTCGACATGTCCTAATGAAGGTGTCGACATGCCCTAATGCAGGTGTCGACATGCCCTAATGCAGGTGTCGACATGCCCTAATGCAGGTGTCGACATGTCCTAATGAAGGTGTCGACATGTCCTAATGAAGGTGTCGACATGTCCTAATGAAGGTGTCGACATGTCCTAATGACGGTGACGACATGTCCTAATGACGGTGACGACATGTCCTAATGGAGGTGTTGACATGTCCTAATGAAGGTGTCGACATGTCCTAATGAAGGTGTCGACATGTCCTAATGAAGGTGTCGACATGTCCTAATGAAGGTGTCGACATGTCCTAATGAAGGTGTCGACATGTCCTAATGACGGTGATGACATGTCCTAATGAAGGTGTCGACATGTCCTAATGGAGGTGTTGACATGTCCTAATGCAGCATTTTTACATTGAGAACTACTTGTCCCCGTCCTTTATCCCTGAAGTGTGTGGCGTCTTCGTGTGGGCTGCGGTGTGTGTTAAACCTCTAATGAAAGCACCGCGGGCAGAAGGGGACAAAGTCACGGTGATGCTGTGTAATGTGAATGTGTGTAATCAGGGCATTATCCAGACTGTAATCAGGGCATTAGTCAGACTGTAATCAGGGCATTAGTCAGACTGTAATCAGGGCATTAGTCAGATTGTAATCAGGGCATTAGTCAGACTGTAATGAGTGAATGTGTATAATCAGGGCATTAGTCAGACTGTAATCAGGGCATTAGTCAGACTGTAATCAGGGCATTAGTCAGACTGTAATCAGGGCATTAGTCAGACTGTAATCAGGGCATTAGTCAGACTGTAATCAGGGCATTAGTCAGACTGTAATCAGGGCATTAGTCAGACTGTAATCAGGGCATTAGTCAGACTGTAATGAGTGAATGTGTATAATCAGGGCATTAGTCAGACTGTAATCAGGGCATTAGTCAGACTGTAATCAGGGCATTAGTCAGACTGTAATCAGGGCATTAGTCAGACTGTAATCAGGGCATTAGTCAGACTGTAATCAGGGCATTAGTCAGACTGTAATCAGGGCATTAGTCAGACTGTAATCAGGGCATTAGTCAGACTGTAA
>NC_068443.1:35000-45000 GCF_023373465.1 Oncorhynchus keta
CTGTATATAACCTCCACATTGACTCTGTACCGGTTCCCCCTGTATATAGCCTCCACATTGACTCTGTACCGGTACCCCCTGTATATAGCCTCCACATTGACTCTGTACCGGTACCCCCTGTATATAGCCTCCACATTGACTCTGTACCGGTACCCCCTGTATATAGCCTCCACATTGACTCTGTACCGGTACCCCCTGTATATAGCCTCCACATTGACTCTGTACCGGTACCCCCTGTATATAGCCTCCACATTGACTCTGTACCGGTTCCCCCTGTATATAGCCTCCACATTGACTCTGTACCGGTACCCAATTTGTAAGTCGCTCTGGATAAGAGCGTCTGCTAAATGACTTAAATGTAAATGTAAATGTACCCCCTGTATATAGCCTCCACATTGACTCTGTACCGGTACCCCCTGTATATAGCCTCCACATTGACTCTGTACCGGTACCCCCTGTATATAGCCTCCACACTGACTCTGTACCGGTTCCCCCTGTATATAGCCTCCACATTGACTCTGTACCGGTACCCCCTGTATATAGCCTCCACATTGACTCTGTACCGGTTCCCCCTGTATATAGCCTCCACATTGACTCTGTACCGTAACACCCTGTATATAGCCTCCACATTGACTCTGTACTGTAATACCCTGTATGTAGCCTCCACATTGACTCTGTACCGGTACCCCCTGTATATAGCCTCCACATTGACTCTGTACCGTAACACCCTGTATATAGCCTCCACATTGACTCTGTACCGTAATACCCTGTATATAGCCTCCACATTGACTCTGTACCGTAATACCCTGTATGTAGCCTCCACATTGACTCTGTACTGGTACCCCCTGTATATAGCCTCCACATTGACTCTGTACCATAATACCCTGTATATAGCCTCCACATTGACTCTGTACCAGTACCCCCTGTATATAGCCTCCACATTGACTCTGTACCGGTACCCCCTGTATATAGCCTCCACATTGACTCTGTACCGGTACCCCCTGTATATAGCCTCCACATTGACTCTGTACCGGTACCCCCTGTATATAGCCTCCACATTGACTCTGTACCGTAACACCCTGTATATAGCCTCCACATTGACTCTGTACTGTAATACCCTGTATATAGCCTCCACATTGACTCTGTACCGGTACCCCCTGTATATAGCCTCCACATTGACTCTGTACCGGTTCCCCCTGTATATAGCCTCCACATTGACTCTGCACCATAACACCCTGTATATAGCCTTCACATTGACTCTGTACCAGTACCCCCTGTATATAGCCTCCACATTGACTCTGTACCGTAATACCCTGTATATAGCCTCCACATTGACTCTGTACCGTAAAACACCCTGTATATAGCCTCCACATTGACTCTGTACCGGTACCCCCTGTATATAGCCTCCACATTGACTCTGTACCGGTACCCCCTGTATATAGCCTCCACATTGACTCTGTACCATAACACCCTGTATATAGCCTCCACATTGACTCTGTACCATAACACCCTGTATATAGCCTTCACATTGACTCTGTACCAGTACCCCCTGTATATAGCCTCTACATTAACTCTGTACCGTAATACCCTGTATATAGCCTCCATATTGACTCTGTACCGGTACACCCTGTATATAGCCTCCACATTGACTCTGTATCGGTACCCCCTGTATATAGCCTGCACACTGACTCTGTATCGGTACCCCCTGTATATAGCCTCCACATTGACTCTGTATCGGTACCCTCTGTATATAGCCTCCACATTGACTCTGTATCGGTACCCCCTGTATATAGCCTCCTCATTGACTCTGTACCGGTACCCCCTGTATATAGCCTCCACATTGACTCTGTATCGGTGCCCTCTGTATATAGCCTCCACATTGACTCTGTATCGGTACCCCCTGTATATTGGTTAAGGGCTCGTAAGTCAGCATTTCACTGTAAGGTCAACAACACCTGTTGTATTCAGTTGTATTGGCAAAGGGGGAGGGGCTTGGTGTGAGCGGCATGGGGAGGGGCTTGGTGTGAGCGGCAGGGGGAGGGGCTTGGTGTGAGCAGCAAGGGGAGGGGCTTGGTGTGAGCAGCAAGGGAGAGGGGCTTGGTGTGAGCAGCAAGGGGAGGGGCTTGGTGTGAGCGGCAAGGGGAGGGGCTTGGTGTGAGCGGCAAGGGAGAGGGGCTTGGTGTGAGCGGCAAGGGGAGGGGCTTGGTGTGAGCGGCAAGGGGAGGGGCTTGGTGTGAGCGGCAAGGGGAGGGGCTTGGTGTGAGCGGCAAGGGGAGGGGCTTGGTGTGAGCGGCAAGGGGAGGGGCTTGGTGTGAGCGGCAAGGGGAGGGGCTTGGTGTGAGCGGCAAGGGGAGGGGCTTGGTGTGAGTGGCAACACACTCACCTCGTAACCACGGTAATCCACCTCTACGTCATCTCCATACACGTTGAGCTCCATGTTCTTGTGACTGAACACCGTGGCCGGCTTCGGGTTTCTATGGTTACACGCCATGTCGTCTGCTAGCATCAAAACTATGTGACTGGAGAGAAGGTAGGGAGGGAGGAAGGAAGTAAAGAGAGAGGGAGGGACCAGTTATAACATGTCCATATTTGACCTGAGTATGTCACCTGTGGTGGAGTAGCACTCTGTCCTCACTCACCTGCTTCTCTCAGCATCCCCTAACCAGACATCACTCACCTGCTTCTCTCAGCATCCCCTAACCAGACATCACTCACCTGCTTCTCTCAGCATCCCCTAACCAGTCCTCACTCACCTGCTTCTCTCAGCATCCCCTAACCAGTCCTCACTCACCTGCTTCTCTCAGCATCCCCTAACCAGTCCTCACTCACCTGCTTCTCTCAGCATCCCCTAACCAGACATCACTCACCTGCTTCTCTCAGCATCCCCTAACCAGACATCACTCACCTGCTTCTCTCAGCATCCCCTAACCAGACATCACTCACCTGCTTCTCTCAGCATCCCCTAACCAGTCATCACTCACCTGCTTCTCTCAGCATCACCTAACCAGTCCTCACTCACCTGCTTCTCTCAGCATCCCCTAACCAGACATCACTCACCTGCTTCTCTCAGCATCCCCTAACCAGTCCTCACTCACCTGCTTCTCTCAGCATCCCCTAACCAGACATCACTCACCTGCTTCTCTCAGCATCCCCTAACCAGTCCTCACTCACCTGCTTCTCTCAGCATCCCCTAACCAGTCCTCACTCACCTGCTTCTCTCAGCATCCCCTAACCAGACATCACTCACCTGCTTCTCTCAGCATCCCCTAACCAGACATCACTCAACTGCTTCTCTCAGCATCACCTAACCAGTCCTCACTCACCTGCTTCTCTCAGCATCCCCTAACCAGACATCACTCACCTGCTTCTCTCAGCATCACCTAACCAGACATCACTCACCTGCTTCTCTCAGCATCCCCTAACCAGACATCACTCACCTGCTTCTCTCAGCATCCCCTAACCAGACATCACTCACCTGCTTCTCTCAGCATCCCCTAACCAGACATCACTCACCTGCTTCTCTCAGCATCCCCTAACCAGACATCACTCACCTGCTTCTCTCAGCATCACCTAACCAGACATCACTCACCTGCTTCTCTCAGCATCCCCTAACCAGACATCACTCACCTGCTTCTCTCAGCATCACCTAACCAGACATCACTCACCTGCTTCTCTCAGCATCCCCTAACCAGACATCACTCACCTGCTTCTCTCAGCATCCCCTAACCAGACATCACTCACCTGCTTCTCTCAGCATCCCCTAACCAGACATCACTCACCTGCTTCTCTCAGCATCACCTAACCAGACATCACTCACCTGCTTCTCTCAGCATCCCCTAACCAGACATCACTCACCTGCTTCTCTCAGCATCCCCTAACCAGCCCTCACTCACCTGTAACAGTTAGCTACCTGTCTGGGATGCCCAGTCTGTTGACAATACAGTACACAGACAGAGTAACAGTTAGCTACCTGTCTGGGATGCCCAGTCTCTTGACACTACGGTACACAGATAGTGTGTTGGCCACATGACGATAGTTGAACCAGAATCTGGATGTGCACACCTAAGAGGAAAAGGACAAAGTTAATTTTGTATTAAATGTTAATGTTGAAAGCACGAAATTCAACATCTTGGACACTTCATTAAAAAAAATATTACGATTGAAGTGTGTGTGTGTGTGTGTGCATAATTACTCACCAAAACTGCCCAGTTGTTTGTGTGTCCACTGCTGAAGAATTGACCAGCTTTAGCCTGCATTATTTCAGAAAGGAACGGGTAGTTCGTTAGGTTGGGTACCATTGTATTGACCAGCACACAAGCACATATAGAGTATGGAGAGTGGTGGCAGGCTGGCGCTGGTCAATGCGCCGGATGCGTTTTTTTTTTTCTTCTCTTCATTTCCGAGTCACTTTATTCACAAAATATTTCCCCTAAACATAGAATCAAGATGTTTCGACTTATGTGCGACTGTCGATAACTTCAGAACGAAATTGACTACAAATATAAAGTGGCCAAAACATTAGCAATTGTTACCAACAAGTGAGAGATAAAATGATGCTTCAAAATGCCAGCAGCATACCACCCTTACATACCACTGCTGGTTAAACAGGGTTGGTCCCGGAGTTTACCCAGAATGCACCGTGCTAAATAATCTCTGGTACATCCCTGACGATTCGGTCCAAAAAGCTACATTTCCTTACTGTGTTTAAAGAAGAGTCTGACTGGACATATAGAGTGACATATAGAGAGTACTTTTACCATAGTAAAAGTAGTCTTTGTAGCAAACAGCTAGTTAGCTAGCCTAGCAAGATAATGTACAAACGACAGAACAAGATCAGACAGGGGTATTAACATTAGGCTAACTAGATTAGAAAGCAGTAGTGGTTAAAACAGCAAGGTGAAACGAATATTTTTGAACGAGTATCGCTAAGAAAAAAGGTGCTATATATTTACCTCAATATTATTACTTTCCACCGCGCCAGGAACAATAAACAGGCTGAAAAGTGTCAGTACTTTCAGGGAACAGCAGTTAGCCATGTTGCTACTACAGGAAGAGCTATCGCCCTAGGTGCTTCTTCTTCTTCTTTGATATCCCGGTCCGCAAACTAACGTTGAAGGTGCATGCCGCCACCTACTGTGCTGGAGTGTACAATTCATCGTGGTCCGACAAATTCTGTACTAAGAAAAAATATATATATATTTTTTTTTAAACGAATAATCCCTACTAATTCAATACTGAAACAATCCACATTTAATATGATTCAACATGTCAACAGCCATTTTGACAGTAACATCTGTTACTCCCAATAACTATTTCGCCATATCCACTATTACATTTACATTTAAGTAATTTAGCAGACGCTCTTATCCAGAGCGATTTACACCTTAAACCTTTCCACAACCAAAGTCATGTTGATAACCTTACCAATGAAAGCTATGAAGTTTATTTACTATCAAAGTGTCCTTTGACCCTGCACATTCATTGATGACAAGATTTTGGAAAAGGTATCGAAACCATGCCAGGACCAGCAGAGCACCAGCCCTGACATTAGGTCCACTTCGTACAGGTCAAGACCAGCAGAAACACCAGCCCTGACATTAGGTCCACTTCGTACAGGCCAGGACCAGCAGAAACACCAGCCCTGACATTAGGTCCACTTCGTACAGGTCAAGACCAGCAGAAACACCAGCCCTGACATTAGGTCCACTTCGTACAGGTCAAGACCAGCAGAAACACCAGCCCTGACATCAGGTCCACTTCGTACAGGCCAGGACCAGCAGAAACACCAGCCCTGACATTAGGTCCACTTCGTACAGGTCAAGACCAGCAGAAACACCAGCCCTGACATTAGGTCCACTTCGTACAGGTCAAGACCAGCAGAAACACCAGCCCTGACATTAGGTCCACTTCGTACAGGCCAGGACCAGCAGAAACACCAGCCCTGACATCAGGTCCACTTCGTACAGGTCAAGACCAGCAGAAACACCAGCCCTGACATTAGGTCCACTTCGTACAGGCCAGGACCAGCAGAAACACCAGCCCTGACATTAGGTCCACTTCGTACAGGTCAAGACCAGCAGAAACACCAGCCCTGACATTAGGTCCACTTCGTACAGGCCAGGACCAGCAGAAACACCAGCCCTGACATTAGGTCCACTTCGTACAGGTCAAGACCAGCAGAAACACCAGCCCTGACATTAGGTCCACTTCGTACAGGCCAGGACTAGCAGAAACACCAGCCCTGACATTAGGTCCACTTCGTACAGGCCAGGACCAGTCATGGAAGCTCCATCAATCCTCACTGTGGTTCCACCAATCTGTCATACAGCCTCTGCATATGATACATCATGACTGATTCTAGATCTATGAGCCTCTCTAGTCTCTCTCTACACCTGTTCAACCCCCACAATTACAACACTGAACCTTAACATTTCTCTCTCAGTCACCATAATCATGTGTTTCTCCACACTTGGCCCATATTGGTCCAAATGGTCCAAGCACACCAATACAGTCGTGAAGAGGGCACGACAAAGACTATTCCCCCTCAGGAAACTAAAAAATGTTGGCATGGGTCCTGAGATCCTCAAAAGGTTCTACAGCTGCAACATCGAGAGCATCCTGACTGGTTGAATCACTGCCTTGTACATCAACTGCTCGGCCTCCGACCGCTTGGCACTACAGTGCGTACGGCCCAGTACATCACTGGGGCTAAGCTTCCTGCCATCCAGGACCTCTATACCAGGCGGTGTCAGAGGAAGGGCCTAAAAATTGTCAAAAACCCCAGCCATCCCAGTCATAGACTGTTCTCTCTACTACCGCATGGCAAGCAGTACCAGAGTGCCAAGTCTAGGACAAAATGGCTTCTCAACAGATTTTACCCCCAAGCCATAAGACTCCTGGACTATTTGCATTGTGACCCCCCTCATTTTACGCTGCTGCTACTCTCTCTTTATCATATATGCATAGTCACTTTAACTATACATTCATGTACATACTACCTTAATTGGCCCGACCGACCAGGGCTCCCGCACATTGGCTAACTGGGATATCTGCATTGTGTCTCACCCACCAACCACTCTTTAACGCTACTGTTACTCTCTGTTCATCATATATACATAGTCACTTTAACCATTTCTACATGTACATACTACCTCAATCAGCCTGACTAACCAGTATCTGTATGTAGCCTCGCTACTTTTATAGCCTCTCTACTTTTATAGCCTCGCGACTGTTATTCACACTATTTTTACTGTTGTTTTATTTTTTTACTTACCTATTGTTCACCTAACACCTTGTTTGCACCTTTGGTTAGAGCCTGTAAGTAAGCATTTCACTGTGAGGTCTACTACACCTGTTGTATTCACCATTTCACTGTAAGGTCTACTACACCTGTTGTATTCACCATTTCACTGTAAGGTCTACTACACCTGTTGTATTCATCATTTCACTGTAAGGTCTACTACACCTGTTGTATTCAGCATTTCACTGTGAGGTCTACTACACCTGTTGTATTCAGCATTTCACTGTCAGGTCTACTACACCTGTTGTATTCAGCATTTCACTGTGAGGTCTACTACACCTGTTGTATTCAGCATTTCACTGTGAGGTTTACTACACCTGTTGTATTCAGCATTTCACTGTAAGGTTTACTACACCTGTTGTATTCAGCATTTCACTGTGAGGTCTAATACACCTGTTGTATTCAGCATTTCACTGTAAGGTCTACTACACCTGTTGTATTCAGCATTTCACTGTAATGTCTACTGCACCTGTTGTATTCAGCATTTCACTGTGAGGTTTACTACACCTGTTGTATTCAGCATTTCACTGTAAGGTTTACTACACCTGTTGTATTCAGCATTTCACTGTGAGGTCTACTACACCTGTTGTATTCAGCATTTCACTGTAAGGTCTACTACACCTGTTGTATTCAGCATTTCACTGTAATGTCTACTACACCTGTTGTATTCAGCATTTCACTGTAAGGTTTACTACACCTGTTGTATTCAGCATTTCACTGTGAGGTCTACTACACCTGTTGTATTCAGCATTTCACTGTAAGGTCTACTACACCTGTTGTATTCAGCATTTCACTGTGAGGTCTACTACACCTGTTGTATTCAGCATGTCACTGTAATGTCTACTACACCTGTTGTATTCAGCATTTCACTGTAAGGTTTACTACACCTGTTGTATTCAGCATTTCACTGTAAGGTCTACTACACGTGTTGTATTCAGCATTTCACTGTGAGGTTTACTACACCTGTTGTATTCAGCATTTCACTGTAAGGTCTACTACACCTGTTGTATTCAGCATTTCACTGTGAGGTTTACTACACCTGTTGTATTCAGCATTTCACTGTGAGGTCTACTACACCTGTTGTATTCAGCATTTCACTGTGAGGTCTACTACACCTGTTGTATTCAGCATTTCACTGTAAGGTCTACTACACCTGTTGTATTCAGCATTTCACTGTGAGGTTTACTACACCTGTTGTATTCAGCATTTCACTGTAAGGTTTACTACACCTGTTGTATTCAGCATTTCACTGTCAGGTCTACTACACCTGTTGTATTCAGCATTTCACTGTAAGGTCTACTACACCTGTTGTATTCAGCATTTCACTGTAAGGTCTACTACACCTGTTGTATTCAGCATTTCACTGTAAGGTCTACTACACCTGTTGTATTCAGCATTTCACTGTAAGGTCTACCTACACCTGTTGTATTCAGCATTTCACTGTAAGGTCTACTACACCTGTTGTATTCAGCATTTCACTGTAAGGTCTACTACACCTGTTGTATTCAGCATTTCACTGTAAGGTTTACTACACCTGTTGTATTCAGCATTTCCCTGTAAGGTTTACTACACATGTTGTATTCAGAATTTCACTGTAAGGTCTACTACACCTGTTGTATTCAGCATTTCACTGAGGTTTACTACACCTGTTGTATTCAGCATTTCACTGTAAGGTTTACTACACCTGTTGTATTCAGCATTTCACTGTGAGGTCTACTACACCTGTTGTATTCAGCATTTCACTGTAAGGTCTACTACACCTGTTGTATTCAGCATTTCACTGTGAGGTCTACTACACCTGTTGTATTCAGCATGTCACTGTAATGTCTACTACACCTGTTGTATTCAGCATTTCACTGTAAGGTTTACTACACCTGTTGTATTCAGCATTTCACTGTAAGGTCTACTACACCTGTTGTATTCAGCATTTCACTGTAAGGTCTACTACACCTGTTGTATTCAGCATTTCACTGTGAGGTCTACTACACCTGTTGTATTCAGCATTTCACTGTAAGGTCTACTACACCTGTTGTATTCAGCATTTCACTGTGAGGTCTACTACACCTGTTGTATTCAGCATGTCACTGTAATGTCTACTACACCTGTTGTATTCAGCATTTCACTGTAAGGTTTACTACACCTGTTGTATTCAGCATTTCACTGTAAGGTCTACTACACCTGTTGTATTCAGCATTTCACTGTGAGGTTTACTACACCTGTTGTATTCAGCATTTCACTGTAAGGTCTACTACACCTGTTGTATTCAGCATTTCACTGTGAGGTTTACTACACCTGTTGTATTCAGCATTTCACTGTGAGGTCTACTACACCTGTTGTATTCAGCATTTCACTGTGAGGTCTACTACACCTGTTGTATTCAGCATTTCACTGTAAGGTCTACTACACCTGTTGTATTCAGCATTTCACTGTGAGGTTTACTACACCTGTTGTATTCAGCATTTCACTGTAAGGTCTACTACACCTGTTGTATTCAGCATTTCACTGTGAGGTCTACTACACCTGTTGTATTCAGCATGTCACTGTAATGTCTACTACACCTGTTGTATTCAGCATTTCACTGTAAGGTTTACTACACCTGTTGTATTCAGCATTTCACTGTAAGGTCTACTACACCTGTTGTATTCAGCATTTCACTGTGAGGTTTACTACACCTGTTGTATTCAGCATTTCACTGTAAGG
>NC_068443.1:55000-67500 GCF_023373465.1 Oncorhynchus keta
CTCAGTCAACACATAGTCCTGTTTGGTTTCTACTGAACCTCAGTCAACACATAGTCCTGTTTGGTTTCTACTGAACCTCAGTCAACACATAGTCCTGTTTGGTTTCTACTGAACAGACCTCAGTCAACACATAGTCCTGTTTGGTTTCTACTGAACCTCAGTCAACACATAGTCCTGTTTGGTTTCTACTGAACCTCAGTCAACACATAGTCCTGTTTGGTTTCTACTGAACCTCAGTCAACACATAGTCCTGTTTGGTTTCTACTGAACCTCAGTCAACACATAGTCCTGTTTGGTTTCTACTGAACCTCAGTCAACACATAGTCCTGTTTGGGTTCTACTGAACCTCAGTCAACACATAGTCCTGTTTGGTTTCTACTGAACCTCAGTCAACACATAGTCCTGTTTGGGTTCTACTGAACAGACCTCAGTCAACACATAGTCCTGTTTGGTTTCTACTGAACCTCAGTCAACACATAGTCCTGTTTGGTTTCTACTGAACCTCAGTCAACACATAGTCCTGTTTGGTTTCTACATAGTCCTGTTTGGTTTCTACTGAACCTCAGTCAACACATAGTCCTGTTTGGGTTCTACTGAACAGACCTCAGTCAACACATAGTCCTGTTTGGTTTCTACTGAACCTCAGTCAACACATAGTCCTGTTTGGTTTCTACTGAACCTCAGTCAACACATAGTCCTGTTTGGTTTCTACTGAACCTCAGTCAACACATAGTCCTGTTTGGTTTCTACTGAACCTCAGTCAACACATAGTCCTGTTTGGTTTCTACTGAACCTCAGTCAACACATAGTCCTGTTTGGTTTCTACTGAACCTCAGTCAACACATAGTCCTGTTTGGGTTCTACTGAACCTCAGTCAACACATAGTCCTGTTTGGTTTCTACTGAACCTCAGTCAACACATAGTCCTGTTTGGGTTCTACTGAACAGACCTCAGTCAACACATAGTCCTGTTTGGTTTCTACTGAACCTCAGTCAACACATAGTCCTGTTTGGTTTCTACTGAACCTCAGTCAACACATAGTCCTGTTTGGTTTCTACTGAACAGACCTCAGTCAACACATAGTCCTGTTTGGTTTCTACTGAACAGACCTCAGTCAACACATAGTCCTGTTTGGTTTCTACTGAACAGACCTCAGTCAACACATAGTCCTGTTTGGTTTCTACTGAACAGACCTCAGTCAACACATAGTCCTGTTTGGTTTCTACTGAACAGACCTCAGTCAACACATAGTCCTGTTTGGTTTCTACTGAACCTCAGTCAACACATAGTCCTGTTTGGTTTCTACTGAACCTCAGTCAACACATAGTCCTGTTTGGTTTCTACTGAACCTCAGTCAACACATAGTCCTGTTTGGTTTCTACTGAACCTCAGTCAACACATAGTCCTGTTTGGTTTCTACTGAACCTCAGTCAACACATAGTCCTGTTTGGTTTCTACTGAACCTCAGTCAACACATAGTCCTGTTTGGGTTCTACTGAACCTCAGTCAACACATAGTCCTGTTTGGTTTCTACTGAACCTCAGTCAACACATAGTCCTGTTTGGTTTCTACTGAACAGACCTCAGTCAACACATAGTCCTGTTTGGTTTCTACTGAACCTCAGTCAACACATAGTCCTGTTTGGGTTCTACTGAACAGACCTCAGTCAACACATAGTCCTGTTTGGCTGTGTTTAAAAATCGTTTTAACCCATTTCTAGCCTGATGAACAGAGCCCCAGCCAGGCAGGACTCACCAGTCGGAGCAGTTGGAACAGAAGTCCACAGCGTTGTCTGAGGGACAGTCCTGACAATGCCACCGCACGCCCTGGATAGGCTCCACACCACACACGTCACACTGCAGAGAGAGACACAGGAGTGCATGGTTAACATGCCATTATAAACCAGGAAGAATGGGTCCTGGATGCTGATTGGCTGAAACAACATTTCAGCCTTGTGTATATCAGACAATATACCACAGGTGTGACGTAAGAATACTAGTTTCCTGTTCAATTTCTGTTGGTAACCAGTTTATAACAGCAATAAGGCACCTGGGTGGGTGTGGTATATGACCAATATACCACGGCTAAGGGCTGTTCATAGGTACGACGCAACGCTGAGCATTCAGAGCTCGAACCACCCAATTTATAACGGCCATTATAATCTGGGTAGGTCTGAGCCCTGAATGCTGATTGGCTGACAGCCGTGGTATGTCAGACCGTATACCGCGGGTATTACAAAACATTATTTTTTAAAAACATTTGTTAATATTACATTGGTAACCAGTTTATAATAGCAATGAGGCACCTCTGGGGTTCGTGGTATGTGGTCAATATAACACGGTTAAGGGCCGAATCCAAGCGCTCTGCAAACTCAGGACTTACTGTTATAGAGGGACAGTCAGCTACCTACCACAACCCCTTATTGTTATAGAGGGACAGTCAGCTACCTACCACCCCCTTACTGTTATAGAGGGACAGTCAGCTACCTACCACACCCCCTTATTGTTATATAGGGACAGTCAGCTACCTACCACACCCCCTTACTGTTATAGAGGGACAGTCAGCTACCTACCACCCCCTTACTGTTATAGAGGGACAGTCAGCTACCTACCACCCCCTTATTGTTATAGAGGGACAGTCAGCTACCTACCACACCCCTTACTGTTATAGAGGGACAGTCAGCTACCTACCACCCCTTTACTGTTATATAGGGACAGTCAGCTACCTACCACAACCCCTTATTGTTATAGAGGGACAGTCAGCTACCTACCACAACCCCTTATTGTTATAGAGGGACAGTCAGCTACCTACCACAACCCCTTATTGTTATAGAGGGACAGTCAGCTACCTACCACCCCCTTACTGTTATAGAGGGACAGTCAGCTACCTACCACACCCCCTTATTGTTATATAGGGACAGTCAGCTACCTACCACACCCCCTTACTGTTATAGAGGGACAGTCAGCTACCTACCACCCCCTTACTGTTATAGAGGGACAGTCAGCTACCTACCACACCCCCTTATTGTTATAGAGGGACAGTCAGCTACCTACCACACCCCCTTATTGTTATAGAGGGACAGTCAGCTACCTACCACACCCCCTTACTGTTATAGAGGGACAGTCAGCTACCTACCACCCCCTTACTGTTATAGAGGGACAGTCAGCTACCTACCACCCCCTTATTGTTATAGAGGGACAGTCAGCTACCTACCACACCCCCTTACTGTTATAGAGGGACAGTCAGCTACCTACCACCCCCTTACTGTTATAGAGGGACAGTCAGCTACCTACCACCCCCTTATTGTTATAGAGGGACAGTCAGCTACCTACCACCCCCTTACTGTTATAGAGGGACAGTCAGCTACCTACCACCCCTTATTGTTATAGAGGGACAGTCAGCTACCTACCACCCCCTTACTGTTATAGAGGGACAGTCAGCTACCTACCACCCCCTTACTGTTATAGAGGGACAGTCAGCTACCTACCACACCCCCTTATTGTTATAGAGGGACAGTCAGCTACCTACCACACCCCCTTATTGTTATACAGGGACAGTCAGCTACCTACCACCCCCTTACTGTTATAGAGGGACAGTCAGCTACCTACCACCCCCTTATTGTTATAGAGGGACAGTCAGCTACCTACCACCCCCTTACTGTTATAGAGGGACAGTCAGCTACCTACCACCCCCTTATTGTTATAGAGGGACAGTCAGCTACCTACCACCCCCTTACTGTTATAGAGGGACAGTCAGCTACCTACCACACCCCCTTATTGTTATATAGGGACAGTCAGCTACCTACCACCCCCTTACTGTTATAGAGGGACAGTCAGCTACCTACCACACCCCTTATTGTTATATAGGGACAGTCAGCTACCTACCACCCCCTTACTGTTATAGAGGGACAGTCACCTACCTACCACCCCCCTTATTGTTATAGAGGGACAGTCACCTACCTACCACCCCCTTATTGTTATAGAGGGACAGTCAGCTACCTACCACCCCCTTACTGTTATAGAGGGACAGTCAGCTACCTACCACACCCCCTTATTGTTATAGAGGGACAGTCAGCTACCTACCACCCCCTTATTGTTATATAGGGACAGTCACCTACCTACCACCCCCTTACTGTTATAGAGGGACAGTCACCTACCTACCACACCCCCTTATTGTTATAGAGGGACAGTCAGCTACCTACCACACCCCCTTATTGTTATATAGGGACAGTCACCTACCTACCACCCCCTTACTGTTATAGAGGGACAGTCAGCTACCTACCACACCCCCTTATTGTTATAGAGGGACAGTCACCTACCTACCACCCCCTTACTGTTATAGAGGGACAGTCACCTACCTACCACACCCCCTTATTGTTATAGAGGGACAGTCACCTACCTACCACACCCCCTTACTGTTATAGAGGGACAGTCAGCTACCTACCACACCCCCTTATTGTTATATAGGGACAGTCAGCTACCCACCACCCCCTTACTGTTATAGAGGGACAGTCACCTACCTACCCCACCCCCTTATTGTTATAGAGGGACAGTCACCTACCTACCACCCCCTTATTGTTATAGAGGGACAGTCAGCTACCTACCACACCCCCTTATTGTTATATAGGGACAGTCACCTACCTACCACCCCCTTACTGTTATAGAGGGACAGTCAGCTACCTACCACCCCCTTATTGTTATAGAGGGACAGTCAGCTACCTACCACCCCCTTATTGTTATAGAGGGACAGTCAGCTACCTACCCCACCCCCTTATTGTTATAGAGGGACAGTCAGCTACCTACCACCCCCTTATTGTTATAGAGGGACAGTCACCTACCTACCACACCCCTTACTGTTATAGAGGGACAGTCAGCTACCTACCACACCCCCTTATTGTTATAGAGGGACAGTCACCTACCTACCCCACCCCCTTATTGTTATATAGGGACAGTCAGCTACCTACCACACCCCCTTATTGTTATATAGGGACAGTCACCTACCTACCCCACCCCCTTATTGTTATAGAGGGACAGTCAGCTACCTACCACACCCCCTTACTGTTATATAGGGACAGTCAGCTACCTACCACACCCCCTTACTGTTATATAGGGACAGTCAGCTACCTACCACACCCCCTTACTGTTATAGAGGGACAGTCAGCTACCTACCACACCCCTTATTGTTATAGAGGGACAGTCAGCTACCTACCACCCCCTTATTGTTATAGAGGGACAGTCAGCTACCTACCACCCCCTTACTGTTATAGAGGGACAGTCAGCTACCTACCACACCCCCTTATTGTTATAGAGGGACAGTCAGCTACCTACCACACCCCCTTATTGTTATATAGGGACAGTCAGCTACCTACCACACCCCCTTACTGTTATAGAGGGACAGTCAGCTACCTACCACACCCCCTTATTGTTATAGAGGGACAGTCAGCTACCTACCACACCCCCTTATTGTTATAGAGGGACAGTCAGCTACCTACCACCCCCTTACTGTTATAGAGGGACAGTCAGCTACCTACCACCCCTTATTGTTATATAGGGACAGTCAGCTACCTACCACACCCCCTTACTGTTATAGAGGGACAGTCACCTACCTACCCCACCCCCTTATTGTTATAGAGGGACAGTCAGCTACCTACCACACCCCCTTATTGTTATATAGGGACAGTCAGCTACCTACCACCCCCTTATTGTTATAGAGGGACAGTCAGCTACCTACCACACCCCCTTATTGTTATAGAGGGACAGTCAGCTACCTACCACACCCCCTTACTGTTATAGAGGGACAGTCACCTACCTACCCCACCCCCTTATTGTTATAGAGGGACAGTCAGCTACCTACCACACCCCCTTATTGTTATAGAGGGACAGTCAGCTACCTACCACACCCCCTTA
Source organism: Oncorhynchus keta (assembly GCF_023373465.1). Taxonomy (NCBI): domain Eukaryota; kingdom Metazoa; phylum Chordata; class Actinopteri; order Salmoniformes; family Salmonidae; genus Oncorhynchus; species Oncorhynchus keta. The sequence goes on from NC_068443.1 coordinate 60,907, forward strand.
CTGTTATAGAGGGACAGTCACCTACCTACCACACCCCCTTATTGTTATAGAGGGACAGTCAGCTACCTACCACACCCCCTTATTGTTATAGAGGGACAGTCAGCTACCTACCACCCCCTTATTGTTATAGAGGGACAGTCAGCTACCTACCACCCCCTTACTGTTATAGAGGGACAGTCAGCTACCTACCACCCCCTTATTGTTATATAGGGACAGTCAGCTACCTACCACCCCCTTATTGTTATAGAGGGACAGTCAGCTACCTACCACACCCCCTTATTGTTATAGAGGGACAGTCACCTACCTACCACACCCCCTTACTGTTATAGAGGGACAGTCAGCTACCTACCACCCCCTTACTGTTATATAGGGACAGTCAGCTACCTACCACCCCCTTATTGTTATAGAGGGACAGTCAGCTACCTACCACCCCCTTACTGTTATATAGGGACAGTCAGCTACCTACCACCCCCCTTATTGTTATAGAGGGACAGTCAGCTACCTACCACACCCCCTTACTGTTATAGAGGGACAGTCAGCTACCTACCACCCCCTTACTGTTATAGAGGGACAGTCAGCTACCTACCACACCCCTTACTGTTATAGAGGGACAGTCAGCTACCTACCACACCCCCTTACTGTTATAGAGGGACAGTCAGCTACCTACCACACCCCCTTATTGTTATAGAGGGACAGTCAGCTACCTACCACACCCCCTTACTGTTATAGAGGGACAGTCAGCTACCTACCACACCCCCTTATTGTTATATAGGGACAGTCACCTACCTACCACACCCCCTTATTGTTATAGAGGGACAGTCAGCTACCTACCACACCCCCTTATTGTTATAGAGGGACAGTCAGCTACCTACCACGCCCCCTTACTGTTATAGAGGGACAGTCAGCTACCTACCACACCCCCTTATTGTTATATAGGGACAGTCAGCTACCTACCACACCCCCTTATTGTTATAGAGGGACAGTCAGCTACCTACCACCCCCTTATTGTTATAGAGGGACAGTCAGCTACCTACCACACCCCCTTACTGTTATAGAGGGACAGTCAGCTACCTACCACACCCCCTTATTGTTATAGAGGGACAGTCAGCTACCTACCACACCCCCTTATTGTTATAGAGGGACAGTCACCTACCTACCACACCCCTTACTGTTATAGAGGGACAGTCAGCTACCTACCACACCCCCTTATTGTTATAGAGGGACAGTCAGCTACCTACCACCCCCTTATTGTTATAGAGGGACAGTCAGCTACCTACCACACCCCCTTATTGTTATAGAGGGACAGTCAGCTACCTACCACACCCCCTTATTGTTATAGAGGGACAGTCAGCTACCTACCACACCCCCTTATTGTTATATAGGGACAGTCACCTACCTACCACACCCCTTACTGTTATAGAGGGACAGTCAGCTACCTACCACACCCCTTATTGTTATAGAGGGACAGTCACCTACCTACCACACCCCTTACTGTTATAGAGGGACAGTCAGCTACCTACCACACCCCCTTATTGTTATAGAGGGACAGTCAGCTACCTACCACCCCCTTATTGTTATAGAGGGACAGTCAGCTACCTACCACACCCCCTTATTGTTATAGAGGGACAGTCAGCTACCTACCACCCCCTTATTGTTATAGAGGGACAGTCAGCTACCTACCACACCCCTTATTGTTATAGAGGGACAGTCAGCTACCTACCACACCCCCTTACTGTTATAGAGGGACAGTCAGCTACCTACCACCCTTTACTGTTATAGAGGGACAGTCAGCTACCTACCACACCCCCTTACTGTTATATAGGGACAGTCAGCTACCTACCACACCCCCTTATTGTTATATAGGGACAGTCACCTACCTACCACACCCCCTTACTGTTATATAGGGACAGTCAGCTACCTACCACACCCCCTTACTGTTATATAGGGACAGTCAGCTACCTACCACACCTCCTTATTGTTATAGAGGGACAGTCAGCTACCTACCACCCCTTATTGTTATATAGGGACAGTCAGCTACCTACCCCACCCCCTTATTGTTATAGAGGGACAGTCACCTACCTACCCCACCCCTTATTGTTATAGAGGGACAGTCAGCTACCTACCACACCCCCTTACTGTTATAGAGGGACAGTCAGCTACCTACCACACCCCCTTATTGTTATATAGGGACAGTCAGCTACCTACCACACCCCCTTATTGTTATATAGGGACAGTCACCTACCTACCACACCCCCTTATTGTTATAGAGGGACAGTCAGCTACCTACCACACCCCCTTATTGTTATAGAGGGACAGTCAGCTACCTACCACACCCCCTTACTGTTATAGAGGGACAGTCAGCTACCTACCACACCCCCTTATTGTTATATAGGGACAGTCAGCTACCTACCACCCCCTTACTGTTATAGAGGGACAGTCAGCTACCTACCACACCCCCTTATTGTTATATAGGGACAGTCAGCTACCCACCACCCCCTTACTGTTATATAGGGACAGTCAGCTACCTACCACACCCCCTTATTGTTATATAGGGACAGTCACCTACCTACCACACCCCCTTATTGTTATAGAGGGACAGTCAGCTACCTACCACCCCCTTACTGTTATATAGGGACAGTCACCTACCTACCCCACCCCCTTATTGTTATAGAGGGACAGTCAGCTACCTACCACCCCCTTACTGTTATAGAGGGACAGTCACCTACCTACCACCCCCTTATTGTTATAGAGGGACAGTCACCTACCTACCACACCCCCTTACTGTTATAGAGGGACAGTCAGCTACCTACCACACCCCCTTATTGTTATAGAGGGACAGTCAGCTACCTACCACACCCCCTTACTGTTATAGAGGGACAGTCAGCTACCTACCACACCCCCTTACTGTTATATAGGGACAGTCAGCTACCTACCACCCCTTACTGTTATAGAGGGACAGTCAGCTACCTACCACACCCCCTTACTGTTATAGAGGGACAGTCAGCTACCTGGCATTGTGCATGGTGATGTGAGGCTTGGCATTGTGCATGGTGATGTGAGGCTTGGCATTGTGATGTGAGGCTTGGCATTGTGCATGGTGATGTAAGGCTTGGCATTGTGCATGGTGATGTGGGGCTTGGCATTGTGCATGGTGATGTAAGGCTTGGCATTGTGCATGGTGATGTAAGGCTTGGCATTGTGCATGGTGATGTAAGGCTTGGCATTGTGCATGGTGATGTGAGGCTTGGCATTGTGCATGGTGATGTAAGGCTTGGCATTGTGCATGGTGATGTGAGGCTTGGCATTGTGCATGGTGATCTAAGGCTTGGCATTGTGCATGGTGATGTAAGGCTTGGCATTGTGCATGGTGATGTAAGGCTTGGCATTGTGCATGGTGATGTGAGGCTTGGCATTGTGCATGGTGATGTAAGGCTTGGCATTGTGCATGGTGATGTGAGGCTTGGCATTGTGCATGGTGATGTGAGGCTTGGCATTGTGCATGGTGATGTAAGGCTTGGCATTGTGCATGGTGATGTAAGGCTTGGCATTGTGCATGGTGATGTAAGGCTTGGCATTGTGCATGGTGATGTGAGGCTTGGCATTGTGCATGGTGATGTGAGGCTTGGCATTGTGCATGGTGATGTAAGGCTTGGCATTGTGCATGGTGATGTGAGGCTTGGCATTGTGCATGGTGATGTAAGGCTTGGCATTGTGCATGGTGATGTGAGGCTTGGCATTGTGCATGGTGATGTAAGGCTTGGCATTGTGCATGGTGATGTAAGGCTTGGCATTGTGCATGGTGATGTGAGGCTTGGCATTGTGCATGGTGATGTGAGGCTTGGCATTGTGCATGGTGATGTAAGGCTTGGCATTGTGCATGGTGATGTGAGGCTTGGCATTGTGCATGGTGATGTAAGGCTTGGCATTGTGCATGGTGATGTAAGGCTTGGCATTGTGCATGGTGATGTAAGGCTTGGCATTGTGCATGGTGATGTAAGGCTTGGCATTGTGCATGGTGATGTGGGGCTTGGCATTGTGCATGGTGATGTGAGGCTTGGCATTGTGCATGGTGATGTAAGGCTTGGCATTGTGCATGGTGATGTAAGGCTTGGCATTGTGATGTGAGGCTTGGCATTGTGCATGGTGATGTAAGGCTTGGCATTGTGCATGGTGATGTAAGGCTTGGCATTGTGCATGGTGATGTAAGGCTTGGCATTGTGATGTGAGGCTTGGCATTGTGCATGGTGATGTAAGGCTTGGCATTGTGCATGGTGATGTGAGACTTGGCATTGTGCATGGTGATGTAAGGCTTGGCATTGTGCATGGTGATGTAAGGCTTGGCATTGTGCATGGTGATGTAAGGCTTGGCATTGTGCATGGTGATCTAAGGCTTGGCATTGTGCATGGTGATGTAAGGCTTGGCATTGTGCATGGTGATGTAAGGCTTGGCATTGTGCATGGTGATGTAAGGCTTGGCATTGTGCATGGTGATGTGAGACTTGGCATTGTGCATGGTGATGTAAGGCTTGGCATTGTGCATGGTGATGTAAGGCTTGGCATTGTGCATGGTGATGTGAGACTTGGCATTGTGCATGGTGATGTAAGGCTTGGCATTGTGCATGGTGATGTAAGGCTTGGCATTGTGCATGGTGATGTAAGGCTTGGCATTGTGCATGGTGATGTAAGGCTTGGCATTGTGCATGGTGATGTGAGACTTGGCATTGTGCATGGTGATGTAAGGCTTGGCATTGTGCATGGTGATGTAAGGCTTGGCATTGTGCATGGTGATGTAAGGCTTGGCATTGTGCATGGTGATGTAAGGCTTGGCATTGTGCATGGTGATGTAAGGCTTGGCATTGTGCATGGTGATGTGAGACTTGGCATTGTGCATGGTGATGTAAGGCTTGGCATTGTGCATGGTGATGTAAGGCTTGGCATTGTGCATGGTGATGTGAGGCTTGGCATTGTGCATGGTGATGTAAGGCTTGGCATTGTGCATGGTGATGTAAGGCTTGGCATTGTGCATGGTGATGTAAGGCTTGGCATTGTGCATGGTGATGTAAGGCTTGGCATTGTGCATGGTGATGTAAGGCTTGGCATTGTGCATGGTGATGTGAGGCTTGGCATTGTGCATGGTGATGTAAGGCTTGGCATTGTGCATGGTGATCTAAGGCTTGGCATTGTGCATGGTGATGTAAGGCTTGGCATTGTGCATGGTGATGTAAGGCTTGGCATTGTGCATGGTGATGTGAGGCTTGGCATTGTGCATGGTGATGTAAGGCTTGGCATTGTGCATGGTGATCTAAGGCTTGGCATTGTGCATGGTGATGTGGGGCTTGGCATTGTGCATGGTGATGTAAGGCTTGGCATTGTGATGTGAGGCTTGGCATTGTGCATGGTGATGTGAGACTTGGCATTGTGCATGGTGATGTAAGGCTTGGCATTGTGCATGGTGATGTAAGGCTTGGCATTGTGCATGGTGATGTAAGGCTTGGCATTGTGCATGGTGATCTAAGGCTTGGCATTGTGCATGGTGATGTAAGGCTTGGCATTGTGCATGGTGATGTGAGGCTTGGCATTGTGCATGGTGATGTAAGGCTTGGCATTGTGCATGGTGATGTAAGGCTTGGCATTGTGCATGGTGATGTGAGGCTTGGCATTGTGCATGGTGATGTAAGGCTTGGCATTGTGCATGGTGATGTAAGGCTTGGCATTGTGCATGGTGATCTAAGGCTTGGCATTGTGCATGGTGATGTAAGGCTTGGCATTGTGCATGGTGATGTGAGGCTTGGCATTGTGCATGGTGATGTAAGGCTTGGCATTGTGCATGGTGATGTAAGGCTTGGCATTGTGCATGGTGATGTGAGACTTGGCATTGTGCATGGTGATGTAAGGCTTGGCATTGTGCATGGTGATGTGGGGCTTGGCATTGTGCATGGTGATGTGAGGCTTGGCATTGTGCATGGTGATGTGGGGCTTGGCATTGTGCATGGTGATGTGAGGCTTGGCATTGTGCATGGTGATGTGAGGCTTGGCATTGTGCATGGTGATGTAAGGCTTGGCATTGTGCATGGTGATGTGAGACTTGGCATTGTGCATGGTGATGTAAGGCTTGGCACTGTGCATGGTGATGTAAGGCTTGGCACTGTGCATGGTGATGTAAGGCTTGGCACTGTGCATGGTGATGTAAGGCTTGGCATTGTGCATGGTGATGTAAGGCTTGGCATTGTGCATGGTGATGTAAGGCTTGGCATTGTGCATGGTGATGTAAGGCTTGGCATTGTGCATGGTGATGTAAGGCTTGGCATGGTGATGTGAGGCTTGGCATTGTGCATGGTGATGTGGGGCTTGGCATTGTGCATGGTGATGTGAGACTTGGCATTGTGCATGGTGATGTGGGGCTTGGCATTGTGCATGGTGATGTGAGGCTTGGCATTGTGCATGGTGATGTAAGGCTTGGCATTGTGCATGGTGATGTGAGACTTGGCATTGTGCATGGTGATGTGGGGCTTGGCATTGTGCATGGTGATGTAAGGCTTGGCATTGTGCATGGTGATGTAAGGCTTGGCATTGTGCATGGTGATGTAAGGCTTG